>NC_082721.1:58053318-58355242 GCF_030144855.1 Hypanus sabinus | reverse complement strand
GCACAGCCGCTCTCTGCGAAGTGACAACAGCGTCCGTTCCTGAAACTTTGTCGTTTTTGTTTGGTAAAAGTTAACACTCGCGTAAACACTGACAGGACACACACATATATCTGGACTTTAGTTTATAAAAAATCAAACTCGGAGAGAGAGAGAAATTGTTTTCCTGGAGGGGTTTATTTTGAAAAAGAAGAGCAAAAAATCAGAAGGCGAAACTGTACGTAATGTGAATTTGGGGTTGATACGGTGAAAAATATCGTGCGTGCTTTTTGTTTTTATACGGAGAGTGGGGGCGGGGAGGGAGACGGTCTCTGTTGTAAATGAGTTAAGTGAATTGTGCCGCTGTTTTTTTTATCCCGACGAGTTTTAGAGGGGCTGGGAATTCTTCGAAATCTGCGGCGGTCTCGGTATCTGGTTTTGTCGTAAGATCGTCGCTTTCTGTCGCACGTCTACCGCATGCCTCCCATTCCGATCGGAGCTGTCAATCACCCGGGGAAGGGCCGGGGCTAGCGCTAGGGGCTGCTGTTCGAACGGGGCTAAGGAGGTAAAACGAGGGGTGAGGAGACGATGGAGTGGATGGCACTGACGATCCCCCCCCACCGCCCCGAGTCCCACAAATAGGGTCATTCCAGGCATCCTCCTCTACCTCGCAACCCTCGCCCTCTCCTTTAGCCTCAATAGCATTTAAAGCCAGGGTAATTATTAAATATATGCACACTGTTCTGTGGGAGCGGAATGTTTCACTTCAGATCGTTTCAGAGTCCGTTGTGAGAAGGGGTGCCGGTCACACCAGGCGCCAACTGGGCAATTCACCTTTCCTTCGTTTCCGCAACCGCTTACCGTGGAAGGGAGCTACTGAGGAGAGGGGGGGGGGGAAGGGGGTGTTGGCTGTTGGAGTGACTTTAGGGGAAATCAAAAGTTGTGGTCACATTTCTAGCATGGTTAATTTAGACGCCTGTGAGCTTTGTGAAGCGTGCTCTGACTGGGCAATCCGCCTGTTACATACCTGGCACGGGGTGGTACAGGAAGCGTTTCGACTCTGGATTTGGTGCTTACGTACAGTCCTCCCAGACTTCCAGCTACAAAGTTATAGTGTCCGCTTGTAAGGCTGGACAAATATATTGCAGGCGCGCACACACATAAACGGATGGACACATAAACGTATGTGCCATTCTTAACGCAAGTAGCTAAAAATTTGACAGAAGTATCAATTCCAAGAAAATTATTGTTTTATTTTTGGACAACTAACGTGTTTTAATAGCAAAAATACCAACAGTTGCTGGGAAATCTGGAAATTAAGAGAAAACGTTGGAAACACTCAGCAGGTCATGTGGCATCTAGGAGGGAACTCGCATGTTGGGTGAATGACATTTCATCAGAGTTCTGACGAATGGTCGCCCGCATGTAGCTAAAATCTGTCTACTTCACAGACTCTACTCGATCCTCTGAGTGTTTCCACCATTTCGTTCTTTTTATTTTGTTTTATTTTTCTTACTTCCATTATTCTTATTTATATATATATATTTGCATATATTATGTAGGATTGCACTATTTTGATATAACTATCGACGTATTCAAATCTAAAAGCTGAATTAAAATGGGGGAACAAAGTGCTTGAGCGTTGACAATGTGCCGAAAAATAGCTCGGGAAAGAAATTCAGCCTACCTACAGAGATGAATCAGCGGTCGGCTGGGAAGCTGAGGTTAGAATCCAAGATAAGGAACAGGAGAAAACCTTCAGCTCTCCACCCATGTTCCTAAATCCACCAAGACCATTGTTGATCATTCTCTGCTCTGCTTTCCTTTACTATCCATACACATGATTTCTCGATATCCACAGATTTATCATCTGTGTTCTGAATGCAGTGGTTGACTGCACTCCCTCTGTGGTGGAGAGTTCCAGAGATTTACAATCCTCTGGGAGAATTTTCTCCTCATTTCAGTTCAAACTCCACAACCTATAGAATAACTTTCAAGTTCTCTACAACTCAGTTTGATTTACTTGCCTTCAAAAAAATTATCATCTGCATGATTTTGTGTATTGAATGTTTGTCAGTCTTTGTTAAGTATAGTTGTTTTCATAAATTCAATTATATTTCTTTATTGCAAGGAAATAAATCTCAAGGTAGCATATGGTGATATATACATGCTTTGATAATAAATTTCCTTTGACGTTGCCTTGTAATCTTGCTACAGTTGTACACATACCTCAAACATTGCACTCAGATTCAATCAATAGGGCCGAGAAACAGGCCATGATGGAATGCCAGCGCAGACCCGATGGGCTGAATGGCCTAAGCCTGTTCCTATGTCTATTAAGGTTGTTTATCAGTCTTTATTTACGTAAAGTTTTTTATAAATTTTATTGCATTTATTTATCTATTTCTTTATTTTCCTGTGAATGTCTGTCAAAAAATAAATCTCATGGTAGTAAATGATGACAGATACTTACTTTGAATATAGTACATAGAAATTTCGGCCCACAATGTTGTACTGACCATGTAACCTACTCTAGGGTCTGCCTAGAATTTCCCTAGTGCATAGCCCTCTATTTTTCCAAGTTCCATGTACCTATCTAAGAGGTTTTTAAAATATCCTATTGTATCTGCTTCCACCACCACCACCAGCACTGCATTCCACACACCCACTACTCTCTATTTGAAAAACAGTCCTGACATCCCCTCTGTACCTATTTCCAAGCACCTTAAAACTATGTCCCCTTGTGTTAGCCATTTTAGACCTGGGAAAAAGTCTCTGGCTATCCACACGATCAATGCCCCTCATCATCTTGTGCAGCTCTATCAGGTCACCTCTCATCCTCCATCTCTCCAAGGAGAAAAGGCTGAGTTCACTCAACCTATTCTCATAAGGCATAGTCCCCAATCCAAGTAACAATCTTGTAAATCTCCGCTGCACTCTTTTCACATCCTTCCTATAGTAAGGTGACCTGATAATAAATTTACTTGATGCTTTGACAACTTGCCTACCCCATGACTCCTCATTCCTGATTTCTCAGGAGGGGTCCCCACACTGACCATCTCTGGACTGCTGTTAGTTGTCTGTTTCAGTGACATGTGCAGAGTTGGCTGCCCAGCTGATGGATCACTGATTCTAATGTTCTCAGGCTAAACCCTGGGCTCTTCCTGAACATTACAAGTGTGTTTTTGTTGCTCATTTCTTCCCACACCTCCCTTCCAACCAGGTTGCCATTCACATTTTTCACTTCATCTAAGATAGTGATAATAAACTTGATTCTTATTCTGATGTGTAAAGCAGAAAGGTTGAGATATGGGAATATCTCCAATGGTCTACAAAGGTCATTGTAAAATGCCTTTCAAACTATACCTGTCCCTAACATTCAGCATGGACATATATGGTCTGAAGGGCTGTACAACTTTGTGGCTCTATATAACTAATTGCCAAGGCTGATTTATTCAGTCTTGGCCTGGTGTCAATCCTCAAATTTAAGCATTCAACTACAGAAAGTCTTCCCTCAGGAATTCCTTCCATTTTTCATTCCCTCCTCTTTCCATCTTTCTATCCTCTCTACCTCTCTCTCACTCTCTCTATTCAACTTTCTTTCTCCCTTTCTCCATATCCCTCACCTTCCTTCTCCCTCTTTCTCTACCCTCTATCAGAACCTCTTTCTCCCTCCCTGATTCTCTCTCCCTTTCAGGTTCTCTCCTTCTCTCTTCTCTCTCCCCCTCCCTTCCTCCTTCTCCCTCTCCCCATCTCACTTGCTTGCTCATTCCCTCCCTCCTTCCCTCTATCCCTGCCTCCCTCTCCTTCTTTCTCTCTCTCATCCATTGTTCCCCTCAAAACTTCCTTAAATCCAGCATCTGTCTAGGTTTTTGCCTCTATTTCTCAGTGTGATACCTTTGACTAGATGTCATTGGGATAATTTGCTACATCAACAAGAAACTGCCAAGGAATTTCCCAGATTTAGTTTTCTGCAAACAGACACTATTGCTCTTCCCCTGTTCCCTCCAGGAGAGAGGGCTGTGGGGACACAGGGTTATGGTGTTGAGTGAGCATATTCATTCACCCTGCCATCTCTCTCTGGTATCTCAGTCTGCTTTCAGCTGTCTGAGAAATCATGGAGGGAGGGAGGGAGGGAGGGAGGGAGAGAGAGAGAGTGAGAGAGAGAGAGAGAAAAGGTTATTTTAGCTTCTAAATATCAAGTATCTCCATCTTCTATTGTGTTGTGCTGTAGGTTATCTATGTTCTATGTAATAGCTCATTAGCTTGTTGATTAAGTGGCTTCATACCTTCATTCAAACAGCAAAGGATTTTCATGCAAGAACATAAATGTATCAGTCATTAATCCTACCCAGTATAGTTAAACCCTGCCAAACCCGCTCCATTGTATTACATCAGTTATTAAGGTACCATTACCCCATAATCTTACAGCACCATTACACGTTGTCTCTGTCTGCAGTGTAGAGATATGTTTCATAACATGCTTCTAATTATTGTGGTGGCATGGTAGCATAGTGGTTAGCACAGTGGTTTACAATACCAGAGACCCAGGTTCAATTCCTGTGAAGAGTTTTAATGTTCTTCCCATGACCATGAGGGTTTCCTTGGTGTGCTCTTTCCTCCCACAGTCTGAAGACCTACCAGTTGGTAGGTTAACTGGCCATTGTAAATTGTCCCATAATTAGGATAGGATTAAATTGGGAGACTGCTCATCAGCATGGCTCAAAGGGCCAGAAAGGCTGATTCCATGCTGTATCTAAATAATTAAATAAATAACTACATTTGCTTAGTTCGGTGGTCTAAGTAATTTTTAACCACTAAATATTTTTGATATTCACAGTGATGACATTTCTAGGTAAAATGGTTTTGCTTATCTTAATTTTGCACATTTCACAGTCCCCAGCATCACTTTGCAGAGATGCCCATCCACATAGCATGAGCCATGCAGAATGAGCAGTGACAGACCACAATGGGATACCACGGTGTCGAGTCTGACTTTGCAATTCCCTCCCCCACCACCCCCCCCCCCCAAATCCACAAGCCTTGCAGCTCCAGCATTCTGGGATCAGTCATGATCACCCACACTGACTATGTGGAGTTTACACATTCTCACTGTGTCTGAATGGGTTTAAGGCCTTTAGACCATGAGACATAGGAACAGAATTAGGTCATTTAGCCCAGTGAATCTGCTCTGCCAGTACATCATGGCTGAGTTATTATCCCTCTCAACCACATTCTTCTGCCTTCTGCCTGTAAACTGACTAACTAAGGACCTATCGAACCTCCGCTTTAAATATATTAAATGACCTGGCCTCCACAGTGGTCTGTGGCAATGGATTCCACAAGTTCACCACCCTCTGGATAAAGAAATTCCTTCTCATCTCTGTTCTAAATGGACATCCCTCTATTATAAGGTTGTGCCCTCTGGTCCTAGATTCACCCACTAGAGGAAACATCCTATCTATGTTTACTCTGTCCAGGCCTTTCAATATTCAATATATTTCAATGAGATCCCCCTCTCATTCTTCTAAACACTGATGAGTACAGGCTCACAGCTATCAAATGCTCCTCATATATTAACCCTTTCATTCCCAAGATAATTTTTGTGAACCTCCTCTGGACCTTCTCCAATACAGGCACTCCCTTTCTTAGATAAGGAGCCTAAAACTGCTCACAATACTACAAGATTCTCCAGTTTCCTCCCAATCTGAAAGAAGTGTATGTTGAAATATTATTTGACTGTTGTAAGTTAACCCTGGTGTGTATGTGAGTGGTACAAGCTTGGGTGGGGGGGCAGTGCTGGTGTTGGGAGCAGTTGATGAGAATCTGGGAAGAAATAAAATGAGCCAATATAGGAGTAATGTAACAATGGGCAAGGGTCTTGGTGGACTAAGTGCCCTGCATTTCTCTATGACTGTATCTATGCAGTGCACAATCACTGGGACTACCAGCCACAAATGATGCTGGTTTGACAATATTATCCTCACACTGAAAACGGAGAGTCTATTCTATCATTCAGCATGATCTGAGCTGAGCTGAAACCCAGTACCATTTACTGCCTCTTTCCCATATATTACAACACCTTTAGTTATTGCACAGAATAGTTGGTCTTATAATTGGTAAAATGATTGATTTAGTATAAGAATAGTATTTCTTATACAAGATTTTTTTTACTTCAATCTTTCTATGTTTGAAAACTTTAAAAACAGATATCTTGATAATTCTTCTGGGAAAAACAATCATGTTGCTGGGCCTGACTTTTTGAGAGGTAAATTTTTATTCCTTGAGATACCACCACAAACTCAAGTAGGACTCAGCAACAGGCCTTATGTGAATCCAACTACCTCACACTTTTAGGTTTTGAAACCAGTAACAACATCAGCAGTCCTCAACCATCAGATAAAAGTACTCAAAACATCTGAAGCAGGTAATTGAACAGGTTATTGTTAATTCTTTGTAGCCAGTTTTTTTTTGCTATAGAAAGGAATACACACACTCCCTTTTTCTCCTACAACTTGCTATCTCACAGTTGCACACCATCCATAATAGTTGGTCTTATAATTATAAAATAATTGATAGCATTCTTATAAAAGACTCTTTTCATTGTAATTTTTCTATGTTTGTAAATTTTTAACATAGATGTTTTGAAAATTCTTCTTTGGACAATGATTTTCCTGTGCACCATGCCAGTCGGGTAATACTACAAGAGGATCAAAGGGAGAGACCTCATTCCACTCATCCTTCTCATAAAATGATAAGGCACAGGAGCAGATTTAGGCCAGTTGAGTCTGTTCTGCCATTCCAACATGGCTGATTTATTACCCCTCTTAACTCCATTCTCTGCCTTTTCCCCATAATCTTTGATGCCCTTACTAATCAAGAAACAAATACCTTACCATCCAGAAAGACAGCCATCTCTTCCTCTGCAGCTTAGAATGAGGTAGGGAACTCAGTGGAGGATTTAATCTATGCCCATGGAACTAGCCATTGGTTCTTGAGGAAATGACTTTCAGGTTTTTGATGGATTTTAACCACAATGTTACTAACTTGGTTATAAAGAGGTGCATAATCCTGAGGTTTTTATGTTAATGGAGCACTTTAAGGGCATTGACTTGCACACAGCTCCTGCTTGCATTTTTCCAATTTCTTGTCTTTCTCACATTGAGCCAAGTGCCGGGGTAGAAAGACCAAGTCTTCATCTACCTCCATACCAGGACCCATCTGCCATCCAGGCTGATCTTCCAAGTTGGTAACACTGAAGCTTTATAGGACATTAGTCAGACTGCATTTGGAGTATTGTGAGCAGTTTTGGGGCTGTATGGATGTGCTGGCATTGGAGAGGGTCCAGAGGAGATTCACAAGAATGATCCTGAGAATGAAAGGGTTAATGTATGAATAGCATTTTGTGGCTCTGGACCTGTACTCACTGGAGTTTAGAAGAATGAAGGGTAGCTTGCACTGAAAGCTATCGAAAGGCCTGGATGGAGTGGATGTGGAGAGGATGTTTCCAATGGTGGGGTAGTCTAGGGTCAGAGGGCAAAGACTCAGTATAGAGGAACATCCATTTAGAATAGAAATGAGGAGAAATTTAATTCACCAGAGGGTGGTAAATTCTGGACTTCATTGTCGTAGACAGCTGCAAATGACACACACCCACGCACACTGTCCTAGAGCAGTATAGACTTACTGAGTTGTACAGCACCACAACCATGGCGAACTGTTAAAACCCTCAACAGTGATCCCATTTACCCACACATTAGGGCTGTATCCTATACTGTGCATTTTTAACGATCTCTTAAGCTTTGACTATCTCTGATTCCAACACCTCCCCTGGCAGTGAGTTGCAGATATCAACCTCTCACTGTGTTAAAGAGAAATTCCCTCAAATGCCTCTCAGATCCCCTTACTCTCATCTTAAGCCCCTGCCCTTTTGTTTGTGATAATCCTACCAGGGGAAAAGTATTTAACTACCATGGAGAATTTTTTTTTTTATCTTTCCACCTCATCTATACTTCTCATAATCTTATATACCACCAATAACTCACCTCTCAGCCTCTATCCCTCCTGGGAAAAGAAAGGCCAGTCTACAACTAAAATCCTCCAGCATCCTGACGAATCTCCTCTGCACCCTCTCCAGCATAAACACATCCTTCTGTTGTATGGTGACCAGAACTGCGTGCTGCATTCCAAGTGTGGCCTAAACAGTGTTTTGTGAAGTTGCTGGATAACACTTGAAGTATTGTGTTCATAGAAACATAGAAAATAGGTGCAGGAGTAGGCCATTCGGCCCTTTGAGCCTGTACCGCCATTCAGTATGTTCATGGCTGATCATCCAACTCAGAACCCTGTACCTGCTTTCTCTCCATACCCCCTGATCCCTTTAGCCACAAGGGCCATATCTAACTTCCTCATAAATATAGCCAATGAGCCGGCCTCAACTGTTTCCTGTGGCAGAGAATTCCACAGATTCACCACTCTCTCTGTGAAGAAGTTTTTCCTCATCTTGGTCCTAAAAGGCTTCCCCTTTATCCTTAAACTGTGACCTCTCATTCTGGACTTCCCCAACATTGGAAACAATCTTCCTGCACCTAGCCTGTCCAATCCCTTTAGAATTTTATATGTTTCAATAAGATCCCCCTCAATCTTCTAAATTCCTGTGAGTATAAGCCTAGTCGATCCAGTCTTTCTTCATATGAAAGTCCTGCCATCCCAGGAATCAATCTGGTGAACCTTCTCTGTACTCCCTCTATGGCAAGAATGTTTTTCCTCAGATTAGGGGACCAAAACGGCACACAATATTCTAGGCGCGGTCTCACCAAGGCCTTGTAGTAAAACTACAGTAGAACCCTGCAGTAGAACCTCCCTGCTCCTGTACTCAAATCCTTTTGCTATGAATGCCAACATACCATTTGCCTTTTTCACCGCCTGCTGTACCTGCATGCCCACCTTCAATGACTGGTGTACAATGTCACCCAGGTCTCGTTGCATCGCCCCTTTTCCTAATCGGCTACCATTCAGATAATAACCTGTTTTCCTGTTCTTGCAACCAAAGTGGATAACCTCACATTTATCCACATTAAATTGCATCCGCCATGAATTTGCCCACTCACCTAACCTATCCAAGGCACCCTGCATCCTCTTAGCATCCTCCTCACAGCTAACACCGCCGCCCAGCTTCATGTCATCTGCAAACTTGGAGATGCTGCATTTAATTCCCTCCTCTAAATCATTAATATATATTGTAAACAACTGGGGTCCCAGCACTGAGCCTTGCGGTACCCCACTAGTCACTGCCTGCCATTCTGAAAAGGTCCCGTTTACTCCCACTCTTTGCTTCCTGTCTGCCAACCAATTCTCTATCCATATCGATACCATACCCGCAATACCATGTGCTTTAAGTTTTCACACTAATCTCCTGTTTGGGACCTTGTCAAAAGCCTTTCGAAAATCTAAATATACCACATCCACTGGCTCTCCCCTATTCACTCTACTAGTTACATCTGTTCAGTTCTGGTCACCACATTGTAAGAAAGTTGTGGAAGATTTAGAGAGGGTGCAGGGGAGATTCACCAGGATGCTGACCAGATTAGAGAACTTGTCTTATGAGTAAAAGTTGAGTGAGCTTGGGTTTTTCTCTTTGCAACAAAGAAGGATGAGAGGTATATTAGATGATAAGAGGCATATCGCTGGTATCTTCCACAGTGAAGACAAATGCAAAAACCTTGCAACACACACAAAATGCTGGAGGAACTCAGCAGGCCAGGCAGCATCTATGGAAAAAAGTACAGTTGGCACTTTGGGCCGAAAGCCTTCGGCAGACTCCTGGCCTGCTGAGTTCCTCCAGCATTTTGTGTGTGTTGCTTGGACTCACAGCATCTGAAGATTTTCTCTTGTTTACAAAACACTTATTGCACTTGTCTGCCATTTCTTTCTCTCCTGCTACTACCATTAAAGCATCACTTTCCAGCAGTCCAATATCCATTTTCATGTCTTTTACTCTTTATATATCTGAAAAAATGCTTGCTATCATCTTTTGTATTACAAGATAGCTTACCTTCGTGCTTCATCTCTTCTCTTCTTATTGCTTTTTAGTTGCCTTCTGTTGGTTCTTTTAAAGCTTCCCACTAACTTTTGCTATATGTATGTCATTGCTATTGCTTTTCTTTTGTCTTTGACTCCCCCTAGTAGTTTCATTCTCCCTTTAGAATGCTTCGTCTTTGGGGTAAACCAGTCTTGTTGGCAGTTGCTGTTTCCAAAGGGAAGAGATTATGTTGACTTTTTGATTTTATCGTGGATTCTCCTCTTGACAAAATTAAACCTCTCGATTGCTTTTGAGACCTCAGCCCTTCACAATACTGATTAATTGCTTGTCAACATTGACATATGTTATTTGACCTTCGTGTTATCCACACATTGAATTTGCTTCAGCAGCATACAGCAAATATAAGTAAAAACTTATTGTATTCAAACATTGTTAAGCTAGCAGATATACAAAGAGGTCTATCAATCTTTATATATTTCCCTCATTATTAGCCTTTCATTTAGAGTTAATTGTTAAGGATGAGGTTGATGACACTGGACAAGATAGTGCAACGTCAGCATGGTTTCCTTCAAGGAAATTCCAGCCTGATGAACCTGTTGAAATTCTTTGAGGAGATTACAAGTAGGATAGATAAAGGGGATATGGTGAATGTTGTATATTTGGACTTTCAGAAGGCCTTTGACAAGGTGCCATAAATAAGGTTGCTTACCAAGTGTTGTGCAAGGGTCAGTGTTGGGACCACTTCTTTTTATGCTGTATATAAATGATTTAGATGATGGAATAGATGGCTTTGTTGCCAAGTTTGCTGATAATACGAAGATTGCTGGAGGGGCAGGTAGCATTGATGAAACAGGCAGGCTGCAGAAGGACTTAGACTGATTAGGAGAAGGGGCAAAGAAGTGGCAAATGAAATACAATATTGGAAAATGCATGGTCATGCACTTTGGTAGTAGAAATAAATGTGCGGACTATTTTCTAAACGGTGAGAAAATCCAAAAATATGAGATGCAAAGGAACTAGGGAGTCCTTGTGCAGAGCACCCTAAGTGTTAACTTGCAGGTAGAGTTGGTGATGAGGAAGGCAAATGTCATGTAAGCATTCATTTCAAGGGGTCTAGAATACAAGAGCAGGGCTGTGACACTGAGGCACTGGTGAGGCCTCACCTTGAGAATTGTGAACAGTTTTGGGACCCTCATCTTAGAAAAGATGTGCTGGCATTGGAGAGGGTCCAGAGGAAGTACACAAAAATGATTCCAGGAATGAAAGGGTTATCATACAAGGAATGTTTGATGGCTCTGGGTCTGTACTCACTGGAGTTCAGAAGGATGAGGGGGGAAACTCATTGAAATCTTTCAAACGTTAAAAGGCCTAGACAGAGTAAATGTGGAAAGGATGTTTCTCATGGTGGGAGGGTCTAGAAATAGAGGGCACAACCTTAGGACAGAGGGGCACCCTTTCAAAACAGAGATGCAAAGAAATTTCTTTAGCCAAACGGTGGTGAATTTGTGGAATTTGTTGCACAATCTGGGGTTGAAGAGGAGAGATAAA
This sequence comes from Hypanus sabinus, assembly GCF_030144855.1. Lineage (NCBI taxonomy): Eukaryota > Metazoa > Chordata > Chondrichthyes > Myliobatiformes > Dasyatidae > Hypanus > Hypanus sabinus. The sequence goes on along the minus strand of NC_082721.1, from coordinate 58,343,676 downwards.
AAGGATCAGCCATGATTGAATGACAAAGCAGACCATAAGACCATAAGATATAGGCCATTCAGCCCATTGAGTCTGCTCCACCATTCAATCATGGGCTGATCCAATTCTTCCAATCATCCCACTCCTTTGCTTTCACCCCGTACCCTTTGATGCCCTGGCTAATCAAGAACCTATCTATCTCTGCCTTAAATGCACCCAATGACTTGGCCTCCACAGCTGCTTGTGGCAACAAATTCCACAGATGTACCACCCTCTGACTAAAGTAATTTTTCCACATCTCAGTTCTAAATCGATGTCCTTCAATCCTAAAGTTGTGCCTTCTTTTCCTGGACTCCCCCACCATGGGAAGTAATTTTGCCATAAATAATCTGTTCAGGCTTTTTAACATTCGGAATGTTTCAATGAGATCTCTCACCGCGCCCTCCCCCCCCCCCCCCCACATCTCCTGCACTCCAGGGAATACAGCCCAAGAGCCGCTAGCCGTTCCTCATATGGTAACCCTTTCATTCCTACAATCATTCTCTTGAATCTTCTCTGAACCCTCTCCAATGTCAATATATCCTTTCTAAAATAAGGAGCCCAGAACGGCACACAATGCTCCGTGTGGTCTCACTAGTGCCTTATAGAGCCTCAACATCATATCCCTGCTCTTATATTCTATACCTCTAAAAATGAATGCTAACGTTGCATTCACCTTCTTCACAACTGACTCAACCTACAGATACCTTTAGGGTATCTTGCACAAGGACTCCCAAGTCCCTTTTCATCTCTGCATTTTGAATTCTCTCTCCATCTACATAATAGTCTCCCTGGTTATTTCTTCCACCAAAGTGCAAGACCATATACTTTCTAACATTGTATTTCATTTGCCACTTCTTTGCACATTCCCCTAAATTACTTAAGTCTCTCTGTTTCTCTGTTTCCTCAACACTACCCACTCCTCCACCTATCTTTGTATCATCAGCAAATTTAGCCACAAATCCATTAATCCCATAGACAAATCATTGACATACTTCATAAAAAGCAGCAGCCCCAACACCAGCCTCTGTGGAACTCCACTGGTACCCGGCAGCCAGTCAGAATAGGATCCCTATATCCCCACTCTCTGTTTTCTGCTGATCAGCATTGCTCCCCCCATGTCATTCCATGGGCACTTAACTTGCTAAGCAGCAAGTGTGGCACCTTGTCAAAGGCCTTCTGAAAATCCAAGTATACCACATCTACTACATCACCTTTGTCTACTCTGCTTGTAATTTCCTCAAAAAATTGCAGTAGGTTAGTCAGGCAGGATTTTCCTTTCAGGAAACCATGCTGGCTTTGGCCTATCTTGTCATGTGCCTCCAGGTGCTCCATAATCTCATCCCTAACAATTGATTCCAACAACTTCCCAACCACTGATATCAGGCTAACAGGTCTATAGTTTCCTTTCTGCTGTCTCCCACCCTTCTTAAATAGCATAGTAACATCTGCAATTTTCCAGTCTCCTTCCTAGTTTCCTTCTGCAAGTTTTTAAAAGCTTCCCAATCCTCTATCTTCCCACTAGCTTTGGCTTCCTTATATGCCCTTTCTTTTGCTTTTACTTTGGATCTGACTTCACTTGTCAGCCACGGTAGTGTCCTTCTTCCATTCAAAACTTTCTCCTTATTTGGAATATATCCATCTTGCATTACCCTCATATTTTGCTGAAACTCCAGCCATTGCTGCTCTGCTGTCCTTCCTGCTTGTGTCCCTTTCCAGTCAACTTTGGCCAATTTTAATTTCAGACTTGATGGGCCAGTGGCCTAATTCTGTTCCTATGTCTTATGGTCTTCATTCATATCATACCATCTTAAAATATTTTGCGTTGGATACATATAGTCAGACTAGTTGTCTGTAGTCTGGTCACAGTGGTCTTGTTACTAATGATATGTGACTTTGTTCATTGGAATATTGTTTTGATTGCCACAATTCAGGGCAGCACAGTAGCATAACACCTTACAGCACCAACATTTGGGTTTCAGTTCCCACTGCTGTCTTTAAGTAGCTTGTACCTTCTCCCCTTGACTGCTTGGATTTCCTCCAAGTGTTCTGGTTTCCTCCCACATTCTAAAGGCAGGCTAGAATTAGTACCTTGTGGGCATGTTATGTTGGTTCCAGAAGTGTGGCAGTACTGGGAGGCTGCTCCCAGCACAATTTCAAACGGTGTTGGTCATTGACGCTAATAGCCCATTTCACTCTAGTTTTCAACAAATAAAACTCATCTTTAATATTTATCTCTTTAATTCAGGGATGTTGCAGATGTGGTGGAGATTTTTACTGGAATGTTTCAAAGGGTATTTAGTTCCAGAATTAGACTAAAAAACCTGAGGTTGGAGTTATGAAGGCAAATATACTGAGTTTACACTAATTATTAACTCCCCACGTACACTGATATAACACTAATCCTATTTTATTCTCCCCACATACTTGGAGCAAGGGGAGCTGTGAGGAGATATGATGCTGGTGCCAGTGATCATATCTGGTTTAGAGAAGGGGGAATTGAGGAAAGAGGATGTCGGGGGTCTGGGGGTGCAGATTCAAGGTGATGAAAACAGATACAAAAAGCTTTTTTAATGTGCCCTGTAATTATGATGTGGAGCTCAATGTCTGTGGAAGTTGAGTCAATCAGGACATTTAAAAGAGAATTTGGTCAGGGTAATGGGTCAAACTGGATATCCATTGCTTCTCTGTCTGCACAACCTTTGTCACAAAGGAGTGGAGTACAAAAGAACGAAAAATGTACAATAGTATGGAAAAGGCTGTAGCCACAGAAAGTGGTGGATACAGCTCAGTCCATCACAGGCAAAGTCCTCCCCATCACTGAGCACTTTTACACATCACACTGCCAAAGAAAGCATCTGCCATCATCAAGGACCCCACCATCCAGTCCATGCTCTCTTCTCACTACCATCGGGTAGGAGTTTTTAGAGTCTCAGATCCCATGCCAACAGTCATTACCCTTCAACCACGAAGCTCCTGAACCAGCATGGATAACCTTGCTCATCTCAACACTGAATTGATTCCACAACCAACAGATTCACTTTAAAAGACTCTACAACTTAAGTTTCCGTATTATATTTTTTAAAATTTGCACAATTTATCTTCTTTTATACATTGGTTGTTGTCAGTCTTTATGTGTAGTTTTTCACAAATTCCATTGTATTACTTTATTTTTATATAAGCATCTGCAAGAAAATGAATCTCAAGTTAGCATATCATGACATGAACGTACTTGGATAATAAATATGCTTTGACTTTGAAAGCTTGCTACAGTGGTACACCATATACACTGCAATTCAAACATTGCACTCAGATTCAGTCAACAGATCATCTTTTTGAGTTACGGAAACAGGCTCTACAGTCCAACTGCTCCTTGCTGATCACGATGCCCACCTAAACTTGTTACATTTTCCTGCATTTAGCCCATATCCCTCTAAGCAGTTCCTATCCATGTACCCGACCAAGCACCTCCGAAATGGTGTTAGTGTACCTGCCTCAGCCACTTTCCATATGCAGACCACCCTCTGAATGAAGAAGTTGCCACTCAGCGTTCCACTGAATCCCTCGCCTCTCACTTTTAAACCTACTGTGTGCCCGCTAGTTTTTGGTACCATTCCCACTGTGGGCATTCACCTTATCTATAACCCTCATGATTTTGTATACCTCTATAAGGTCATCCTTCAGTCTCCTGAAGTCCAAGGAATAAGTCCAACCTCTCTCTATGACTCAGGCCTTCAAGACCTGACAACGTTCTCCTAAATCTTCTAACTGAGCCTCCATATGGGCTTCTCCTACTCACATTCCTTTCCTGAGGTACTTATTCACTTTTAAGTATTATTGTAGAGGGCTGTTAACAACTGAGTTCACAGTAGATTCAGGCAGGTGCCATTGCTGGGAAGGTGGTTGCACTTTCTCAAACACTACAGATCAGAGAAGAATTGGTTACTGGATGTTTACTTAAAGGTTAACATGGATATGGTGGGTTGAAGAGCTGTGCTATATTACTTTATTACTTTATAAACCTGCTCTACACAAGCCAAGACCTATCCCCAAAGTTTATCTGATGTCTTTGAAAAGTCTTCGAAGTTCAATGTGAATTTATTCTCAAAGTGTGTTTTCTTTGATTCATTTACTGAGATTAATTTTACTGTAGAGTAAACATAGAAATACAATAGAATCAACGAAAAATGGTAAACTACGCACAAAGACTGACAAACAACCAATATGCTAAATATAGAATGCTAAAGAAGGCATTCTGTATCAATAAATAAATAGATAGATATATAATAATGAGAATATGAAAGTGCATCTGTAGGTTGTAGAAACAGTTCAGAATTTAGAGTTCAGGTGAGTGAAGTTATCCATGCTGGTTGCAGAGCCTGATGGTTGCAGGGTAATAATTGTTCCTGAACCCTGTGATGTGGGACCGAAGGCTCTTACACCTCCTTCCTGATGGCAGCAGTGAGAAGGAAGCATGGCCTTGTTGGTGGGAGTCTTTGATGATGGAAGTTTTATCTAGACTTTGGTGAAATAAGTTAGTAGCACTTGGCCTGAGATATGGTCATTTGGATTCCTAATTCAAAATCACAGGCATCTCTTGCTGATGGTGCTTTAATATATATGGATGTTCCTGTGCCTTTAAAAACTTTCACTGCCAACCTGGAAAGTCTGACAAAAGGAAACCCTTGCCATTTCTAATCAGGCTGTTTGAGATTACCTCATCTCATCCAGTTACCCATGTGTCAGGCTGAATTTGTTAATATACAGAATTTACTATTGAAATTACTGCCACAGCATTCACTGGGGATTGCAGGCACCAGCTGCCCTGGGTCAGCTGGCTGGATATTAGGAAATCTCTCTGGTGCTGAGCAGTCATGGGTAGCAGTGTGTTTTTGCCTGTTCACTGTGTATTGTTCACCCATTAACAGCTTCTCCCCCTCCATTCCTAGATTCTAACACACACCACCTTCCCCCCCACCCCCACCGACCTTACAAGGATGCTGAAATTCCTCAAGAAAGAAGTCACATTAGTCAACAATGCCAAAAGGTAGCTGTGCTTTCATTTAAGAGCAAACCGACAGGTGTGCGATTGACTTCTCGGGATGCACTGTCGACTGGCTCAGCACAGAGCAAGTTGTTGTCACAAGTGTTTTTCACTGGCATCACTGAGGAGATGCTATTTCTGTTAGGAAGCCCCTTTTAAGGAGGTTTTGTGTGCATGTGTGTCTGTCCGTCCCTGTGTATGTGTATTTGCTGTACATGTGTGTATATACATATATAATATGTTGATATGAATGTGTGTGACTGTACTGTATGTACATGTAAGAGTACGTACTTGTGTTATCTAAATGTGTATGTCTGTATATCCATTAATATCTATAAATAAATGTGTATATCTCAGTATGTGTATATATGTGTGCGCACATATGTATGTCTCTGTGTGTGTTGTTGTATGTATGTCTGCCTGTGTAGATATGTATATCTCAGTGTGTGTGTGTGTGTGTGTGTGTCTGTGTGTGTGTGTGTGTGTGTGTGTGTGTGTGTGTGCGCGCGTGTGTCTGTGTGTCTGTCTGTGTGTGTGTGTGTGTGTGTGTGTGTGTGTGTGTGTGTGTGTGTGTGTGTGTGTGTGTGTGTGTTTGTGTATCTGTGCCATTACAGATTTGCTTTTGTTAGCATGATAACATTTAAACAGATGGTCAGAATGCCTCCACGTTCTGTAATGCAGTATGGATCAGGGTGGAGATGATGTGATTAGATTCTATCACATTTGCATTCGGTTCTGGCTGATGCAGTCTTCCTCCTTTTCTAAGAGACGTGTTGTGCCGACCCTGACTTTACCTTCTGGTGCATCGCATTTTGCTGATGCTTGTCATTGAGGGTGTTGTGGCTGGACCCGGCTGGATTTGTGGGAGGCACAGCCAATGGCACCCAAGGGACCCTGTGGCAGGAAGTTGGGAAGGTGGGGAGAGTGGTGGAGGAACGGAAGCAGAGAAATTGGCTGTCCTGCTGCTGTCCTCCCAGATGTTGTACACACTGTGTGTTTGCTATTGGGAAGCCTGCAGTTGAAATGTCCATATTGGCTTGGAGCCGGCCGACATGCACAAATCTAAAATGGCGCTGCTGATAAGTGGGCAGTGTATGGGGGAGAGGGAATCATGGATACACAGATCAGGGGGCCCACCCCTTGTCACTTGCCGCGACCCACCCATCAATCCTCAATTGCAAACTGGTCTTCGAGAAAATGGCTGTTCAATTCTAGAGGGTGGCGGGATGTGGAATCTCATAGTGAATGACAGCCCCACTCCCTTCCACTGCCACTGCTCATCTCTGGACACTGGTCAGAGAGTTGTTGGAAAAGGTTTCCCCAAAAACCTTCAATGGAAACAATCATGAGTCACTTTGTGCATTAGAGTTTTAGAAGGGAGCTGTGAGAGACAAGAAAAGAATAATAGGATAATTGTTGCTGTTGCTAATGCATAGGAGGGGAACTTTGTGGTTCTTATGATTTTTCTGTTTCATTCTTTGGGGCTTTTCTTCTGTTTTGTGGATGTCTGTAGAGAATAAGAATTCCTGGTTGCATAGTCTATACATTCTCTGATATTAAATGGAACCATTGAAGCATTCAAATTACTGGTATACAGTCATTTTCTCTGTGTGACAGCTCTTCATTACTAATTGGAGTCAAGAAATCAAGAGGGCATTTCAAAAACATCCCTTATTATGAATATTAGTGAAATACATAGAATATAGATCATTACAGCACAGTACAGGCCTTTTGGCCCACGATTTTGTCAACACGTTAAGCTACTCTAAGGTCAATCTAACCCCTCCCTTCCACATAGCCTTCCATTTTTCTATCATCCATGTGCCCATCTAAGAGTCTTTTAAATGTCCTTAATGTATAAGTATTTAATCAGTATTATTTCAAGAGAATTTTAAATGTAAGTTATTTCAAAACAGAACACAGAACTGTTTAGATTAAACAGCAGTTGTTTGGTTTAAAGCTGTTGGTAGAGGCAACATTGGTGAGTCCACCCAGCTCAATGGGCCACAAGGGCCCTGTTGAACTGTCCTCAGTAGTTAGAATGCAAATTGAACATTACAACATTGAACATAGAACACAGAACATAGAGCATAGAACACAGAACATAGAATACAGAACATAGAACTTAGAACACAGAACATAGAGCATAGAACACAGAATACAGAACATAGAACTTAGAACACAGAACTTAGAACAGTGAAGGTCCTTCGTTCAACAATGCCGTGCCAACATTTTAACCTACTCTGAGATCAGCCTAAGCCTTCCTTCCCAGACCCACGTAGCCCTTCATTTCTCTTTAATCTATGTGCCTGTTTCAAAGTCCCATAAATTTCTTTCATGTATCAGCTGATGAATTTTAATACATTTAATAATATTTTAAACCAACTTTAAATGTAAAATATTTGAACTTAGAACATAGAACAATGCAGCACAATCCAGGCAGCATCCTGGTAACCCTCCTCTGCACCCTCTTTAAAGCTTCCACCTCCTTCCTACAATAAGGCAACCAGAAATGAACATAATGCACTTAAATGTGAGCTGCAAAATTTGCCCAATCCCCCAACTAATGAAGGTCAACACACCATATGTAATAAAAAAATGGCTATCGTTGTATCATGGAGAGCAGAAAAAATATATTTAAAAATAAACACAATAGGATTTATCTCCTCCACTACTGCTCAACACAAACAGGACTCTAAAAAGTCACCTATATAATATTGCAGGTCAGTGCAGACCGTCCATGGAGAGGTCTCAGCTCTTGCATTTGTATTTGCCCAAATCTCTTCCAACCACAATGAGAAAGGCCCAATATCATGAGTAGGTATGCAGTGGAGGCAAGGGTGGTTTACTTGTGGGGTGTGGCATCCTCTGCACCAGTTCAAGAGGTCAGCAAAGTAAGAGCTACTGAGGGAACCCACTCAGGGATGTTTAAAGAGGAGGGTAGTGTGGTCAGCAGACAATTTTAAAACAGGAAAATTAACATAGAACATAACAGCACAGTATAGGTCCTTAATGTCCTTAACCCATAATGTTGTGCCGACCTTTTAACCTACTGTAATATCAATCTAATCCTTCCTTCCACATAGCCCTCCATTTTTCTATCATCCATGAGCCTATCTAAGAGTTTTTTAAATGCCCTTAATGTATCTGCCACAAGGGATCAGTTGACCTGTTTTCAGTACTTTGAATGTGAACTGAGCTTTAGAACATAGAATAGCATAGTACAGGCTGTTCGTCCCACCACATGGGTGCTGACCTTTTAACCTACTTGAAGATCAATCTAACCTTTCACTCCTACATAGTTCTCAATTTTTCTTTCATCTATATGCCTATCCAAGAATCTCTTAAACATCCCTAATGTACACATTTTCCTCTGCCACCACACCTGTCAACACATTCCACGCACCACCACTCTCTGTGTAAAGAACTTATGTCTGACATCCCTCCCTGCACTTTCCACTAAACATATTAAAATTACCACATCTCTGTGTAAAACACTTAACTCTGACATTTCCCCTATACTTTACTCCCATTTCTGCCCTGGGAAAAAGTCCACTCAGTTGATGCCTCTTATCATCCTGTATACCTCTATTATGTCACCTCTCATTGTTCTTCAGTCCAAATAGAAAATTCCTAGCTCAATCAACCTATCTTCATAAGACATGCCCTCATGTCCAGGCAGGATCCTGGTAAATCTCCTCTGTATCTCTAACGTTTAGGAAAAACTCCAATAAATGTTCATTTGGTATTTATCACAGAATCATTCTATTCAACCCACTGTATTCATTCCAGCTCTCTGTCAAATCCCCTCACTTCCCCACTCTCTGGTCTCCATCCATTGCCTCAATTCATCCCCTCACTATATATTTACCATTTATCATTCATCATTGAGCAAATTTACAAGGACCACTGCCACAAGAAAGCAGCATATATCATCAAGGACCCCACCATCCCAGCCATGTTCTCTTTTCAATACTACTATTGGCAGAAGGTATAGGAGCCTTAGGTCCCATACTACCAGGTTCAGGAACAGTCATTACTCTACAGACTTCAGGCCCCTGAACCTGAGTGGATGAGTTCACTCAGTTCAATTTTGAAATTATTCCACAACCTACTGACTCACAATGACACAATAAATCATGTTCTTTGTGTTACTTATTTTGTTTATTTGCACAGTTTGTCTTCTTTTGCATATAATATCAATTCTATTGTATGTTTTTGATTTTCCACAAATATACCTGCAACAGAAATGATTGTTAAGGTATTATATGGTGACAAACTGTATACGAACTGTATGTACTTTGTTGATAAATTTACTTTGACTTCGATCTAATTTACTTGGATGGTCACAATAGAACCTACCTCCATTGCATCCAAGGGCAGTGTGATCCAGCTTCCAACCTCACAGAGCTTGTAGAAGTGTTTCCATATTTTAGTTTATGCCGCTGAAGGTGATTCATCTGCCAATGAGAAAATCTCTCCTCCTCCACTGTGCAAACTCACCACCATTTTATGTCCCATCACATCTCACCTCAGTCTTCTCCAACTCATCCTTTTAACTTTATCCCTCTTCTCAAGAACTACAGTTGCCTTGTCCCTGGATAATTTGTTGATTTTCGCAATTTAATTTCAAGTGAAACTGTTCAAACTGATCTGTAATAAAACTACAGTGATGGAAATATAACAAGGCTTCTAACCATGAATCGCTCCTGAGATCCATAATTAAACAAGTTTGAGAAACAGTTTGAGCCTTTGAGTGGAGTATAAGTTCTGGTCAGATATATAACTTGCAGTAATCACTGTAATGACCTGTTCACAGACACAGTAAGGGCTGCACTGATCGTTTATCAGTATGTTACTCCAGGTGATGCTTACTGTTCTCAGCCTTCAGCTTATTCCATCATTCAGGATCTTACTTCCAAAAAATTAGTAAACATGCAGACATACACACAGGCATAGATACATCAACACAGACACACACAAACACACAAACATATACACAATCACAAACATAAACACACACACAAACATATACAGAATATATAGAAAACCTACAGCACAATACAGACCCTTTGGCCCAAAAAACTGTGCCGAACATACACTTACTTTAGAAATTACCTTGGGTTACCCATAGCCCTCTATTTTTCTAAGTTCCATGTACCTATCCAGGAGTTTCTTAAAAGACCCTGTCATATCTGCCTCCACCATCATCGCTGGCAGCCCATTCCATGCACTCACCATTCTCTATGTAAAAAACTTATCCCTGACATCTCCTCTGTACTTTCTTCCAAGCCCTTTAAAACTCTGCCCTCTCGTGTTAGCCATTTCAGCCCTGGGTAAAAGTCTCTGACTACCCACACGATCAATGCCTCTCATCATCTTATACATCTCTATCAGGTCTCCTCTCATCCTTTGTCACTCCAAGGAGAAAAGGCCAAGTTCACTTAACCTATTCTCATAAGGCATGCTCCCCAATCTTGGCAACAACCTTGTAAATCTCCTCTGCACCCTTTCTATAGTTTCCACATCCTTCCTGTAGTGAGGTGACCATAAATGGACACAGTACTCCAAGTGGGGTCTGACCAGGGTCCTATATAACTGTAACAATACCTCTCAGCTCTTAAACTCAATCCCACGGTTGATGAAGGCCAATGCACTCTATGCCTTCTTAACCATAGAGTCAACCTGCATAGCAGCTTTGAGACTTCCATTTCCAAGGATGCTGCCCGACCTACTGAGTTCCTCCAGCTTGTTGTACGTGTTGCTTTGACCCCAGCATCTGCAGTTTATAATCCATCATTGGCACCAGCCTCCCCATCTTCAAGAACATCTTCAGTAGATGTTGCCTCAATAAGGCAATATCTATCAACCAAAATATGCCCTCTTCTCATTGCTATCATCAGGGAGGAGGTACAGGAGTCTGAAGACACACACTCAATGCTTTAGGAACAGCTTCTTCCCCTCCACCATCAGATTTCTGAATAGTCCGTGAAGACTACATCACTATTTTTGCACTACTTGTTATTACATATATTACTTATTTATGAGTGCGCGCACACACGTGCATGTGTGTGTGTGTGTGTGTGTGTGTATGTGTGTTGGTATATATAGCATATACGTTTCTTACAGCAACCTACAGTAATTTTTATGTATTCCATTTTACTGCTGGTGCAAATCAGCATGTTTCATGACATATGTCAGTGATAATAGATCTGATTCTGATTCTAATAATAATATTATACATATGTGAAATATTAATTGGTTTTATATTTATTGTACCAGCATTGCATCAATTTCATTGCTAATTTGGTGAAATTGATCAATTATTTAAAGGATAGGAATGTGAGAGACATAGCAAGAGAGGAATGTTCATGGCATTCAGCATTTTTGAAAGTGAATAAATTGTCACACCCTGATGAAATATTTTCCCTGGACTGCCAAACAAGAAAGGGAGGAAATAGCAGATGTTGTGACCATCGGTTTTCAGTATTCGCTGGCTACAGGAATGGTGCCAGAAATTGCTAATGGAGCTCTGCTAACGTAATGCTGTTGTTTAAAAAGAATGGGATGAACGAGTCATTATAAGCCGTTAGTTTAACTCCAGTGGTAAGCAAATTACTGGAATCAATACAGAGGGACACCTTAAACCTCTTTTTAGAAAGACACAAATGGATTTGCAATGGAAAGATTGTCCTTGACCAATGATAGAATTTTTTGAAGAGGTAACAGGAAAGGACAGAGTGTCTGATGTAATCGACTTGGATTTTGGCAAAGCTTTCGACAAATTCATACATGCCAGGCAAAGAAGTAAAAGCCCATAGGATCCAAGGGAGAGCGACAACAGCAATCTGGAATCTATAATGAAGTACATAATTCTGGAACTGATATCATTCTGGAATCAATATTAATCTGGATTGATAATGAAGGCTATAATTATATGATGCTCAAGAAAATTAAAACTGCATTGAGCAGAGGCTGTGTATTTTGTGATAAGATCCTAAATGACAAAACTACCAGAAGATGAGTACTTTAAGGGAGGCAAGGGACTAGTGGAGGTGATGTATTTAGGTGTTTAGAAAGCTTCCAAAAAGGTGCCACTCAGGAAACTGGTCAACAAGGTAGAGCATGTGAAATTCTGGACAATGTATTGTGTGGATTGAGAGTTGGTTATCAGCTGGAAATTAAAGAGTGGGAACAATGGGTAGTGCTCAGATCAGCAGGCTGTAACGGGCTACCATTGGGGTCATTGAACTTAACACACTTTATACTTGCCTGAATGGAGCAAAAGATATATTTCCATATTTGCTGGTGACACTGTACAGGTTAAGATTGTGAGCAGGAAAGGCCCAAGGAAATACAGGGGAGCTATGAGTTACTGAGGACATGTCAGATGAAAGACAATGTTGAAGTCATCCACTTTGGTGAACAGAACAGAAAAAGAATTTTTATTTAATGATGACAGATTAAGGAATGTTGCTGTTTTCGGGACCTAGCTGTACATGTCCACAAAGCATTGAAAACTAACACAGTGAACAGGCAGTTCCGAAGGCAATGTTGGCTCTCATGTGAGAGGGTTTGAATACCGAAGAATATCTGTTTTACTTCAATTGTAAAGGTATACTGTTGTCTGTTTCAATTTCCTCGCTAAGGAAATAGATCTGTTTGCCATGGAGGCAGTGCAGTTGAGATTCATCAGAATGCTTGCTGGGTCAGTCAGTTTGCTGTGTGAGGAGAGACTGTGTAGACTACACCTGCAAAGCTCATTATGGTGGCGTACAAAGTCACCAAGAGTAGCAGGAAACAGGAAATTGGGAAAACCTTAAAAAGCATCAAAGAACTGCTAGGCAAGCAATAAGGGAAGCTAGATTATGAAAGTAAACTAGCACAAAACATAAAACCAGGGAGTGTGTTTCCTCTGACAGAGAGCTTAGAACCTAGACTGAGAGCTCTAGGTCTAGACATAAAGTTTTTAAGTTTGAAATAATAAGAGATTCCTTCACCCAATCATTAATCTTTGTAAAACTCAAGGTTGTGGAGACTCTGGTTACAGAGCTCTATCAAAGTGGCGGACAGTCAGTTTCTGAAACTTAGTGGAGGCCAGGGATATAGAGATCATTGTAGGAGACAGAACTGAGGAGAAGGCATCATCTTTATAAGCTGATGGATAGGCCTGAAGATGTGGAGAATCCACTGCTATGTAGAAAGGAAGGATAAGATTGACCTTGAAGTAAGTTAAAAGTCAGCACAACATTGTTGGCTGAAAGGCCTGTACTGTGCTGTAATGTTCCACATTCTGTGTAATATGTATTATAGTATTAGACATAAATGTAGGGATAAACAAAATACATTTTGGACAATACAAAAACTGATTGTGTAGTTGACAGTAAAGGCAAAAGCTTTAAGCTTCAGGAGATCTAGATGTCCAGATACCTTGGTACAGATTAGGGAAAAAACAATAAATAGAAAGAACATGAGTGGCGTGGAGAGCTAGAGGGTTTGGATCCTTAAAGGTAGCAAAACATATTGATAATGAGGATAAAAAGACATGTTAAATGGGTTATTTATTAGTTAAAGTGCTGGATATAAGAACAGGGATTTTGTGCTAGAGCTATGTTCAACAGAATCAGGTCTATTATCATTGACATATACTATGAAATTTGTTGTTTTGTGGCAGCAGTATAGTGCAATGCACAATATATACTATAAATTACAATATTATATAGATATATATATATATATATATATATATATATATATATATATATATATATATGTGTGTGTGTGTGTGTGTGTGTGTGTGTGTGTGTGTGTGTGTGTGTCTGTGTGTGTGTTTGTAGTGAAAAGGAGAGCAAGAATAGCAATATAATCTTCATGGGTTCATGGACCGTTCAGAAATCTGAATGTGGAGGGGAAGAAACTGTTCTCAAAATGTTGACTGTGTGTCTTCAGGCTTTTGTACCTCCCCCCTAATGGCAATAATGAGAAGAGGACATGTCCTAGATGAAGGGGGTCCTTGATCATGGATGCTGCGTTTTGAAGATGTCCTCAATAGAGGGCAAGTTAGTGCCCATGATGGAACTGGCTGAATTTACTATCCCTGCAGCTTTTTCTGATCCTAGTCACTGATGTGACCAGATAGAATACTCTCCACAGTACATCTGTAGAAATTTGAGAGCATACTAGTTAGACCAGAGCTTGCTGGTTGAGTTCTGGTCAGCACAGTAGAGGAAAGATGGGATTGCACTGGAGAAGGTGCAGAGGTAATTTACTAGAAATTTAATGAAGAAGGCTGAAGGGGTGAGATGAGACAGTGGCTGAGCTAAACCAAAGGAGCAGAGGTTTCGAGGTGTCAAACATCTGGAGGCCAGGATGAATAACTGCTATCTGAACCTTCACAGATGGCTTAAAAGACAGACAAAAAATGTAATTAGAAAGAGGATTAGAGGGTAAATGGGGAGGTATTTTCACTGGGCAGGGGGCGGGGTTCCAGCTGCCTGCAAAGATGGGTGGTGGAGACGGAGGCACATGGAAACTTTAGACTCTACAGTGTAGAGCGAGAGGGTGTCTCGATGAGGTGTCTGAGAAAGCGTGTGTATGCTACCCCTGATTAGCTGGGATATGGAGGATGAGACCTAGGAAATCACACGGAACTGCATACTCCTCCAGCTTGGCGACTGCGCACAGTTCATGTCACCGCGTTTCAGGATAGACGTGATTCTGTTGGAGAGGACTTAGGGGAGATTTTGCCAGGATGATAGATTATCCAGGAGGAAAGGTTGGGTTCTGCTACAGACCCGATGGGCCAAATTAACAGCTTTACTGTCGCGAATTTTCGATGCTTGGCCTGATCGACAGAACGGGACACTGATGCGCCATTTATCCTTGTATCTTAAATCAAGAAACAATCCTGCGAGTCTTTAGTTTTTTTCCTGACACAAGTTACACGTCAGAAAAATTATACCTAACACCCCCTCAAACACACACACACACACACACACACACACACACACACACACACACACACACACACACACACACACCTCCTTGCCTCCTTTCACTTTCTCGGTCAGCCTCGGAAAATAACCTGGGTCCGTTCAAACACCATCCCACTCCACCACCACCACCCACCCCCAATAGCAAACGAACTTTACTGTGGCAAAATAAAATCAAAACACTGCGGCAAGTGTCTGGACATCAGTGTTAGAAGCAATTACTCTTTTTGTCAAAATTGCTATAGGGATTTTAAAATGTATTGTAAGTCCTATGGCGTGAAGTGTATGTGACGAGGCGAACTGTGAATATTGTCCAAACACTAAACTAAACACAGAAAAGATTGCAGCCAGTCCAGTGATCATTGCGTGGTGTGGAGTAAAGGGGATTTCATAAATGTTATCCGTGCGAGTTATTTAGAGAACCGAACAAAGAGGGGCAAATTTAGAGTGAAACTATCTCAGTTTTTGAAGTGTCTCCCCGTAAACATCTATAAAGGCGGCGTGTCCTTCTAATATCTCCACACAAGTGCTATGGAGCAGAGACAAAGGGAATCCCTAAAACAAAAAGACGAAGCTACTGGAGGGCGGTGGGGAAGAAATACTAGCTGAAGGATTTCCAGTAAACCTCCCCCCCCCCCCCACTTTCCTTCTGTACAGGGAACTAGCCCATTTGGAAATAAGACTTGATTTAAAATTACCAACCACTGACTCCGCGGATTTATTAACAAACTTATTGTGTATCCAGATATTTCCTGCCTTTTAACCTGACGCGGGGTGCGAGGGTATTTTGAAATGAGAGGGTTGGAGTTTAATTTCAAAGACCTTGCTAGGAAAATATTAAAAATAGACAGTGAGTGAATGATCCTAGACATACCATTGTTCAGCGGGAAAACCGGCCTGCAGTCACCACCCCGTGTCCAGTCACGGCCGCAAGTCCAAGAAACTCTCCGCCACGGCAAACAGCGCTGCCTTAGTGAATTGCGGGGTGTCGGTCCACGGCGCAAGAGAGGGAGAGAGACAGAGGGGGAAAATGTTAGAGCGAGCCTGTCTTTGGGTTAGTCCCGTACACGCAATGTTCCGAGTCTCCCTTTCTGCAGTGACTTTCGTGTAAAGTTGTGTGTCTCTCCTCGCCTCGGGCGCAAAGTCTGACCGTTGTTCCGCACTTTAACGCTACGCCTGCGGGTTCCCGCAATTTGTTAGGCGACGGATCTGGGGATGGCAACCAACGCGCAATTTAGTGGCAACACGCTTCCGAGTTCCCAGTCACTTTTCCTCGGCTCGCCTGCTCAGCTCATGATTAACTCAATAACTCTTACTTTTTTAATCGTTTGCGTTTCCTAACGCCTGGATGGCAATTGCAGGGGGTACACGGCGAAGACTTGGGAGGGAGAAGGACTGTTGTCAGGCCGACGAGCCTGGAAAATTCACGGGGAAGTTTAACCTATTGAGAGGCAGATAAGATAATGCAGACAGTTTATTACAATTTATTTTGTTGCCGGATAAGAAAATGTACGTAAAATGGGCGCGATTTCACAAATGACGGGGAGCAGTTTGTGTCGTTGTAACTTTGAAATTGGGAAGTTTGGGAGAGGGGAGAGGGAGTCGGGTATGTAGGAAATGAATTCTCTCTCTCTCTCTCTCTCTCTCTCTCTCTCTCTCTCTCTCTCTCTCTCTCTCTCTCTCTCTCTCTCTCTCTCCCTCTCCCTCTCTCTCTCTCTCTCTCTCTCTCCCTCTCTCTCTCTCTCTCTCCCTCCCCCTCTCTCTCTCTCTCTCTCTCTCTCTCTCTCTCTCTCTCTCTCTCTCCCTCTCTCTCTCTCTCTCTCTCTCTCCCCCCCCCTCTCTCTCTCTCTCTCTCTCTCCTCTCTCTCTCTCTCTCTCTCTCTCTCTCTCTCTCTCTCTCTCACTCTCTCTCTCTCTCTCTCCTCTCTCTCTCTCAAATTCTGGGGACCAGATTGCTTTCAGATGTAAAAGATATAATTTATCTTGTCACCCTTACTACGACCCCGATAAGAAAATCCTGATAGTTTTCCCGAACTCAGAGATGGGGAGAAAAGTTATTGGAGCCGCTTACCCCGGGCCTCTCGGCGGCTGAGCTCAGGAACAGATTAGTAAAATAATCCATTTAATGCGTCTCTGAACTCTGCTTCCCCAGTTTGTCAGACTTAATGCAGTTAAAATGCCACAGAGACGCGATACTTTGCAGTAACATTATTTGCAATTAATTGAGCGCTGCTTTCAGTTTCATATCCCATTCTTTTGCCGAGTTCTGGGCCGAGGTGTAACTTTCTGAGCTCTGACAGAATTAACCGGCTTTGGCAGATTTTGCAAGGGGAGTCCAGACGTTTGCACGATACCTGCTTTAAACATTGCACCAACCTCAAAAGAAAATCTAACCGAAATTTAATGCCGCATTTTATCTAACTGCCAATATAAAATGCCATCACTTTCCCGGGCGCATTTTGTTTTGGAAACTATGAATTATCTCTCAGATTTGCAACACGCACAGATCAGACATGGAAGGAGCTTAGTTAATAAAATGCTCCTCTGAGCATGATCCTTGTCGCTGTATTTTCTAGCCTCGCACAATCCGCACGGATTTGTTTAATTCTGGGGAGTAACATCGGTATTATGAATAAGGTCTCTGAACTCAGCGTGTATTCATGCACTACGTTCCCTTCATCCCGCAAAACTAACACCAACAACTCGAGCAATAATTACTAAGTACCAAAACTTAAAATGTCGAAATAACTGAAAGGTTCAAGTGCTTTCACGTTTTATATAAACACACTCGTTTTATGCTTCTGACATAAATAAATATTATATCAAGTAATGAGTCTAATGGACAAGGGAAATTTTAAAGACACGTTCATGACAAATGCATCTTACAAAATACTGTACATCACGTTATCGATATCTCTTTTTAATTAAACACAATATTCATCTGAAAAAATGCCCTTGTAATAGGCGTTGAGCACCTTAATGGATTTCTGATCCGGTTTTAAGACTTTTGTTTTTACCCACACCCCCTCCCCTTCATAATGTGACCCGGGTCGGGATTGAAAACCCTGTCGATTACGTTAAGCCAACCCCCACCAACCTGACGAGAAGGGCCTGCAACTGTCGCTCGTTGATTTAGTCCCTCCGCCGTTCTGTTGAAAATCCAAGGTTCAACTCTATAGATTGCAATTAATCAACCAAATTGCTCCCTTTGGTGGGCAAATGTAAAACTTCTAGAGAAAAGTCACTGAAACTGGGTGTATGTAATATTCCACCACGGGAGGAAACGTTTGAAATGGGGAAGCAAGTCAGAAAGGTTGTTGAAATGGTAAAGCGTCCCGGCTCAAAGGCAAACACAACAAATCCAATCTTATTACCCTTTATTCGAATCAAATCAAAATCTAGAGGCAGGTTCCTGATCTATAATCTATAAATATTAAATTATAAGTGTTGAATTTCAAGTGGTTAATTGTTCCTAGCGTCAGGGATTTTAACCCCTTCACTGTCACCATCTTTTCCTTACAGTAAGGTCTGTCTCTTACGCCTCTCTCTGTTTCTCTCTCTCTCTCTCTCTCTCTCTCTCTCTCTCTCTCTCTCTCTCTCTCCCCACCCGCACCTGTATAATTTATGTGTGATTTATAGTATTTTCTGTGTGTCGCCTGTGACGCTGCCGCAGACATGTTTTTCATCGTACCTGTATATCACCGTACTTCTGCACATGACAATAAACTAGAATTCACTTGACTGGACCACCCTACATTTCCTTTCGCCCACTTCTTCAAACTTACAATTTTTGCGACCAATAGATTCTAAGATTTACATCTTGTTCTGCAAATATAATCAGCATTTATATAAAATGTCAAGAAATATTCATACCGAGGATTGCCATATTTGGTTTATTTGATCATACCAGCCTCTTAATAAAGTATAGGATTAATTTGTTTGTTTGTTTG
Source organism: Hypanus sabinus (assembly GCF_030144855.1). Taxonomy (NCBI): domain Eukaryota; kingdom Metazoa; phylum Chordata; class Chondrichthyes; order Myliobatiformes; family Dasyatidae; genus Hypanus; species Hypanus sabinus. Next base: position 58,324,672 of record NC_082721.1, on the reverse strand, counting down.
TTATATATTTTTTAGCTCCAGCTGGTAAAACCAGAGGTACACTCAGGGCATAGCCAAGAACACACATTTCTCAATTGCTAGGAACTTTCAGACTATTCTAATGGTGTTTAATATTGTGGCTTTCTGAAGATTTACATCGATATTGTTGTGTAGCCCTAATTGTTTAATTATATTGTGTAGTGCTTTTGAGATGACTCCAGTTGTAATATTATGTCGGGTCAATGTATACCTTGCTCATGTTCGAAAGTCTTTCAATCTCCCCTTCTAATTCAGTGCATTTCTCGTGTCCTTCACCTTTATTTTTGCTTGTTTTTGCATAATTTGTCTTCTTTTGTACATTGGTTGTTTGTCAGTCTTTGTACTTTTTCTTTGATTCTATTGTGTTTCTTTATTCTACTGTGAATGCCTGAAAGAGAATGAATATGGTGGCATACAATTTAAACTATGAACTATACTTTTAAAATAATCTCCATTTATAAGATTATTAGAAGAATTTAGGTATGTGGAAGCGGGAGGGCCAGTATGTGTGTGTGTGTGTGTGTAGCGGGGGGGGTGGGGGGGGGGGAGGATGGTGTTGGTGAGAGTGCTGAAACATTGTATGTGCCCCTAAACTCTGCCGCATTTGTCCCAGTGCTCCGTTCTAACTGCGTTGCATAATGTCATTAAGCTGCTTACATACGAGAGCCGAGTTTCACTGAAAGTCTAACCTGTACATGTTTAAATAAGAGAGACTTTGTAAACTAAATGTTTTTTTTTAATTGTTGAGTATTCGGTTTATCACGGCCTTTGTAACAGCAAACCTCTCTCTCTCTGTAATAAACATCCCTGCATTATAAAATGCCTTCTCCTGAAATGGACTGGGCACATCCTCAATAATATTTGTCAGATTATTTACAATTTTTTGCGCATTAACAATAATTAATTCAAATTAAATTCGAATTGTAATAGAATTAGAGCTTTGACAATTAATGGCCAGCAGCATTTGGTACATTCCAAAGAGCGAGCTGAAGATTATAAACAGCGAGACAGAAATATTCTCATTTATTAAAATATTAATTTGAAGCTGCCATTTTTCGTCTTTTTTATACAATGATATACCAATTCCTCATTTGTACGTTTGAAACAGGTATAATAACATATAATCAAAATCAAATATTATATCTAAAATATAATAATCCCAAATGTTTTTTTCAATTTCAGGGTTCGGGAAAGGACATAAACCAAGAAGCATCTCAGCCGCTTTGTTCTGCTAGGTATTTTCAAATCTATGTGATCTCACTTGTTTAATATTTTACTGATTCATTCACAGTCAAAACCACCTCAATCCAAATCACACGTATAATCCCCCAACTTTGCATTCTAGCTCAAAATACTTCAAACGAAAATAGCAAGTTTACGTCAAACATCTGAAGTGTTATCTTCAATAGTAAAACCAATCCAGACTGTCAGTGTGAGTGTGCACTGGACTCAAGTCATTCCCCATATAGTCTCTATTTATAACCAGACAATTTTAAATAGATACTTTATAAATAACCTGGGGGTTATATAAGGTTTTGGAAATGTCGATCTGTTCGTTTTACATATGTAATTAAATTAAATTAAATTAAATTAAATTAAAGTAAGTAGTGCAAAAAGTGAGCAAAATGAACAGTAACGTAGTGTTCATGAGTTAGTTGATCGGACGTTTACATATCTTGTCCAATTCTCAGCTATAAACAGACGCAGCCAACCTCACCTTGCGTTGCCCCCTCTCAGTTAACCCATAGATATTGAACGGACGAGACGCATTCAAGCAAAAATTAGCGTTGAATGTTTTGCGAGAATTAAGGCAAAGTAAACGAAATGAATTTATTAGTTCTGTGCCAAGGCAGTTCAGACTTCCCGGAAAACAATGTTAAACAGTTACCTGGAAGGTAAAAGATCAGTAAAAACGACGAAAAGTAATTCTGCACACGATTAATTTAAGCAGAATCAGGATGAGAACGCGGCTTATTCTCACCTCTGGGAAATTTCGTTTTACAATTTCGGTTCCTACACATATTTTATTCACCCGTTTTTACATCAACCTCATGATTAACAATTCCAGGGCTACTTTTCAAAGGACAGGACTGAACAACCCAATCTCTCGCTTGTTATAAGTCATACTTTCCTGTTTGCCAAATCAGCTCTAATTACTTGGCCAGTTGGTTTGGAACTTTACTTAAAAAGTGCTTATTTATTGGATAACTAGGCAGTGAGATTTCTAGATGCTTCTAAACATTAATGTGACGATTTGGCTTTAATATACACATTGTATCAAAGGCAAATGATTTTAAAGGCAAAATTTTAGATGCACGGGACACATTGAAAATGCATAATCTAACGAGCATTTTCTATTTAATATAAATATAATGAAATGCATCCACGGATCTACATAGTGCCTGGATGAATTTGTGACAATGCACGCCCGTGGATGCACTGGTTTTAAATTAAGAATTAGCTCATAATTAAGTTAGGAATGTTAGAAGACAGTGTAACTTTATTCCATCTTTTGTTATTGATGCGAGGCCACAAGCAAGAAATAATTATTTTCTATCTGACTTAAAATAAAATCGAATCTAAACATTTGTGGGAACAAAAGTAAATTCTCAGTGATTTGAAATTCAGTTTTGCCACGTGCACACTTGTTTTGAAGATATATGTAAATTATTGAGGTTTGCATATATTTTAGAAACTTTTCCACGAGAATACATACTTAGAAATATGTTATTTCTAAATATAAACCAGGAAATTACTTTGTTAGCTTCAGAGGCACTTCCCTATACGGAAGCAAATTTAAGTTTCTTTTCCTGGAGAAATAATTTCATCAGTCGATAAAACAAATAAAAAGAGCACTGAAGGTGCCAATTTATGGCGCGATTTTTGCCTACAGAGAGTATTCCAACTTCCATGTATTAATGAGTAATACCCTGTGAAGTTTAATTTTATTACTCTATCGTCCTCTTTCGGGCTTCATTTAAAATATTTCATCCTTACCTCATTACCTTGTCAAAGGACTGTTGTAACTATAATAGACAGCGAGACGCACTTTAAATAATCTTTCTTTGTCGAATCTATTTTGACTGAGCAGTTGCTACATCTTTCCCTCAACCATTTGCTGTTGCCCCGAATTTTATCTGCCTGTTTCAGCATACAAATACGAAGTACTTTTGCATTAAATGTTGATGCGGAGCAATTTAATATTGACATAAATTGAAAAGTATGGATATATGTCAATCTATGAAAATATAGACAGATACATAGGTAAAGAGAGTGAAGCATATATCGGGAAATATCTACCTCTTTAATTTTCATTTCAATGCTCAAAGTAAATATGTTATCTAAGTATTTTTGCGTCACTATATATCACCCTGAGATTCTTTTTCTTGCAAGCATTCAGAGTGGAACAAAGAAATACAATAGAATCAGTGAAAAACTAGACAAAAAGACTGGCAAACAAATCAATGCAAATACATTTAAATAAGTAAATACATACCTATGTACATAACTACATAAATAGACAGAGAGACAGATGAATGGACAGATAGACAGAGCATGAGATGTAAAGTCTTTGAAAATGCGACCGTAGGTTATGGAATCAGCTCAGAGTTGATGTGAGTTAAGTTACAATTGTTTAGATACGTAGATATATTCCATAAAAATGCTAGTTAGGTTATCACTAATTAATTGCATAATACAGGATTAAATTCCAAACCAACTATTATATGGAAACAAGGGGATCACGCCAGAAGTTTATACTTGTGATCTTCTCAGATCATATCAATCGTTTTTTTATTACCTGACCAGGGAACATCAGGCTGGAAACTATTATCAATTCAGGCGTGGATGGTTAAAGCAATCTTGTGACCCATCAAGGCCAGCGTCGCAGGGCAGAGCGAGTAAGTGATACAGATTTTGTAAGTGAAATCTGCCCTTAGATCATTCTGCTAGAAACATTAAAAAAAACCCTTGCAACAGTGTACATCTGAGGCTCTGCGGTCGCCATTGGAGACTCTCCCGAGTTTTCACATTTTAATAATATTGCATTTCAGGTGTTTATGTGATATTTATTGGCGTCCAAAAGCTTTAATCACGAAGCTCTCGCCCACGCAGACATCAACACTCCGGGCCCAAAAACGTTCCAATTCAAAGGCATTGTTCTTTCTCTGACCCCTGGCATTTTAATTTGTAGCAATTGCTTCAAGTAAAACAAAATCAAGCCGCTTGTTTAGAAACGGCACCTAATATATTACAAATAGGTTACTAACTGTTTAATAGTACAAACTTTCAGAGATTCAAATCTTCCCATTAATAAATAGGCAAGACTTAACCCGGGGTAACACATACAAGATGCTGGATGAACTCAACAGATCAGGGTAGCACCTCTGGAAAGGAATAAATAGTCCATGTTTCGGGCCGAGATCCTTCATCAGAATTTAACCTGGGATTTACTTATCCAATCCTAAAAGTAGCAATCTAAAGCAAAGAGTTGGAAGTTCTTGTTATGTAATTGTTAAATGAATTTACATATAAATGTAAATGAATTTAACATTAATAAAATGAATTTGAATGAATTTATCGTTATTTAATTTATTACACATTTGCCTAAGTTTCTAAATCCATGAAATACTTTCTTTGGGTTAATTTAAAGATGTTATTATTTGTTATCCCGATCAGATTTTATTATTTTTCAAGCTAGCGCGGTAAAATATTTTACATACGAAAAATATACTACGGAACGTATTGTAGTTTTCGATGCAGAAATCAAGTCTCAATTCCTCAGGTCAATGTATCTGTTCCTCGTTAATTGTGTGGGGTAGACCAATCCTGTACATTGGGGCTTCAAAGAGAATTTCGTGGATATTCCAGGAATTACTCTGAACAGCCATTCTTACCTCGGAACTCCTCAACTGTCAGAATCTAATCGAATTCTCCGCTTGGGCTTCAAGATCAGCGGGCAAGGCAGGGTGCAGGGAGGGGAGCACCGGCCAGGCGCGCTGGAGAGAGGGCGAGATAAAGATAAATAGACAGGCAATAAAATAATAGCGGGAAATTGTGACAGAGAACTGGGGAGACTCAAAATGGGGGGAGGAATTTGGGAAGGGGGATAAAGAAAGAGAAATTAGAATGGAGATAGGATGATTTTGATGCTTAGAGATCAGTTGTTGTGCACTTGTTTCTTGTTTGTTTAAGGCCAGGCATGAACTGTGTTATTTGTTATATATTAAATGTGCGCCAAAGAAATAGAAACACTTTGCCGGGGCGGCTTCAGCGCATACGATTATTCATAACTCATTTTAGTACTTGGCTGGAGCGTGTAACTCGGGTTAAACCAGTGACATTCTATAGTCGGAGGAAATCACAAATCACTTTATGGTGTCAATGTGCTTCACTACACAACATAAAACGGAGATTCATGGACGTTGGAACACGGTAGACGAGCCCCTGAGTTATTCAGGAAGGGTCAATATCAAGACTTTTGATGTTAAGTCTTTTTGCCCCCGAGCCGAGAGCATTATCACGTTTTTTTTAAAAAAAAGTTATCAAATACCCCGACTGTACATCCTTTATCTGACTTATTTTTCTGTCAGGATGTAATTTTTTCAAACTGGTATCATATCACATATTACTCATTACTAACAGTTCAATAAATCCGCATCTGCTCGCTGTTGCATTTAAAAATAAACACTTTTACCAGGAAAGGAATCCTATACGGCACATAGCCCAAGTGTTTTAACTCTTTCCCTCCCACTCAAGTTAACTCTTCGGTGGCCAGTCGCAAATGAGCACAACTTATAGGCAAAACTTCGGCAGGAGCCTCCACGTTTCCTGGCCACACCTTAGCCAAGAGCCTGGCAGGTAGGAATGGGTCCCTGCTATAATCCTTTCCAAACAACTCGTCCGTTTTATTGTTCTTTTTGTTAGTTTTCACATCTTTATGATTGCGCATGGACTAGGAGGGAAGGAATAGGTTATGAACGAGTCGTGATGAAGGGTCTCGGCCCGAAACGTCAACTGTTTATTCTTCTTCACAGATGCTACCTGACCTGTTGAGTTCTTTCAGCATTTTGTGGGTATTACTTTAGATTTCCAGCATCTGCAGAATCTCTTGTGTTTAGGGTATGAAGAAGATAGTCTGACTTCCTCTCTCCAATTTTGTGCAAGTACAAAATATAATAATAACAATAATAATAATAATAATAATAATAATAATACTAATAACAACAATACTACTACTACTACTACTACTACTACTAATAATAATAATAATAATAATAATAATAATGAGAACATGAGTTGTGGACAGTCCTTGAAAATGATTCGATAGGTTGTGGAATCAGTTCAGAACTGTGAAGAGTGAAGTTATCCACACTGGTTCTGGAGCCTAATGGTTGTAAGATAATCACTGTTCTTGAATCTGGTGGTGTGGGACCTCCTGCCCAATGGTAGTAGTGAGAAGAGAGAAGAAAGCAGAGTCAGGATGGTGTCTGTTTAAGATTTTGAGGGGAAGGACGATTTGCGGAGTGGAGAGTGAGGATTGCAATGTTCCAAAAATGTGTTTGCAAATGAACTCATGATTTGCTCGACAGTCCAACCAAAACAGTTTTATAGAAAGTTGGCTCTAATAAAATACCCCATTTATCACTATTGTCTGTAAGCTTTAAAGAAAACGACAAATAGTCAATTATTTATGGACCAAGCATTCGCAATCACTTATTTAGGTTGTAAGCCCAGATGCTAGATACAGATTAAAGTTCAAAGTTCAAAGGAAAGTTGCTATCAAATATATGTCACCATATATTACCCTAAGATTAATTTTCATGTTTATTGTAACTAATTTACTTCACTACACTCTAAGAAAACTTCCATTAATTATCTGATGATTGCCTTTAGATTGGCTGTAGTCTCCTTCTCAATTTTGGATTGAATTCTTCCCTTGTTTTTAAACATGTTTCAAGTTTTACTTGATTACAAATGTTTGTATAAATATGGGAACAGAAGGCAGGAATGTGGCTGAGCAAAGTTGTCAACCTCAGATCGCTGAGGACCCACCCACAAGTGTTCACTTCACATTTTACTCTCTGGCATGCTGTTGCTCTTTGCTGAAATTAATGATAGCTTGCACAACCACTTGAAAGTGTAGGCACACTCCTGGAGATTCTTGACAATGCTGATATTCCTGATGATTTGTATTAATGCTGACACACTCTTTGGGGAACCCTTCAGTGCTGGCATGATTCTAGAACACCTGCAAGTCTCCCAGGAATCCTAAAATATCCTGATACACTTACAGAAACTCTTGCACAATCTTGGTAACCCCTTCATCAAACACTACAGGTCCTTTGGCCAGAGTGTTGTGCAACCTTTCAACCTACTCCAAGATGAGTCTAACCCTTCCCTCCTACAAAACCCTTCATTTTTCTATCTCCCGTGTGCCTTATCTTAGAGTCTCTTAAATGTCCTTAGACCATAAGACTATAAGACATGGGAGGAGAATTAGGACATACAGTCCATTGAGTCTGCTCTGCCATTCCATCATGGCTGATCCTGGATCCCACTCAACCCCATACACCTATCTTCTCGCCATATCCTTTGATGCCCTGACCAATCAGGAAACTATCAACTTCTGCTTTAAGTATACCCATAGATTTGGCTTCCACCACAGTCTGTGGCAGAGCATTCCACAGATTCACTACTCTTCAGATAAAAAACTTCCTCCTTATCTCTGCTCTAAAAGATCACCCCTCAATTTTGAGGCTGGGCCCTCTAGGTCTGGATATCCCTATCCTCTCCACATCCACCTTATCTAGTCCTTTCAACATTTGGGAAGTTTCAGTGAAATAAATTTATTTCCTTTTGAAATAAACACCAACATTGCACTTGCCTTTTTTACCACAGACGTAAATTAACCTTCTGGGAATCTTGAATGAGGATTGCTAAGTATCTCTGCACCTTTGATGTTTGAATTTTATCTCCATTTAGACAATAGTCTGCGCTTTTGTTCCTTTTATCAAAATGCTTTATCATACATTTCCCAACACTATATGCCATCTGCCAATCTTTTGCCCATTCTTCCAATGTGTGTAAGTCCTGCTGCAATCACATTGCTTCCTCTGCACTACTAAATACTGAATACTAAATGCCCCTCCATCTATCTTCGTATCATCCACAAACTTTGCCACCAAGCCATCAATTCCATTATCTAAATCTTTGACAAACAATGTGAAAACATGCAGACCCATTACTGACCCTTGAGGAACACCACTAATCACTGGAAGCCTGTCAGAAAAGGCCCCCTTTCACTGCCTCCTGCCTGTCAGCCATTCCTCTATCCATGCCAGTGTCTCTCTTGTAACGCTATAGGATTTTATATTGTTAAGAAGCCTTATATATGGCACCTTATCAATTTAAGTGCCTTCTGAAAATTCCTTAATGTACTTGCCTCTACCACCATCCTGGAGAACCCTTTTCTTCCCCTCTCCAGGTCCCCTTCTCCTCCAATCTCCTTCCCCTACCTTCCTCCATACTCTTCCCCCACTACCCCTCTCCCTAGATCACAATCCCCATCCTCCACCCACTCACAACCCCTTCCATTCCCCCGAACCACCCTTCCTCCTCTTGCTTCCCTCTATCTTCCCCAGGACAACTCTGCCATCCTCCTGCTTCCCACCCCTCCACTATGTTCCCCCTCACTCCATTCCCATTACCATTCTTCCCAGATCACCTTCCCCCCCAATACTTCCACCCCCACATCTTCCCCCTCCCCAGGACCACTTGCCCTCCCTCTCCCCTCTGTAGGATCATCCAGTCTATGTATTGTCACACTTGTAAGAGCCCCTCATAAACTCTGGCAACTCTATATCTGGGCTTTGCTGATTTGGGAATGGTAATATCATAGAAACTCAAAGGCAGGTGATTATTCCATCTCACTGGGGATAGTCACTGTCTGGCGTTTTATTGTCATTGTCATTTTCTACATGACATTGTCAGCCCCTGACAAAATGTTGTATAAAACTTGCATGCAGACATAGGTTGCTTCTTACACTCAAGGAGTTCAAATGGATTTGAGCATTGTGTAATCATCAATAAAGCAACTAATTTCAAACCTTATTATGGAAGAAGTGTCATTAATGAACTAGTTCAAGATGGTTGGACCCTATGCAGAGGAACTCCTGCAATAATATCCTGGGGCTGGGATGATGGACCACTGATGCCCATCTCTTTCATCTAGCTAAACTTCATTAGGAGATTTGGCTGTGATTCACAGTATAAGCAAGGACTGTTACAAACTGAATGTACAAGTGTGGTTTATATCCACGTCAGAATGTGTGGCTGATGTTAATGAAAGTATGTGAAATGAGATTGGTGTTGTTGAACTCACTCAGAGTTAGGTTTAATGCAGGAACAACCAAGTGTGTGTGAAAGTGTGAAAAAGATTTGTCTTCTGTGTGAGAGTGTGTGTTGCTGAGTGTGTGTACATGTGTGAATGTGTGTGAAAATGACAGCGAAAAAAAACAGACTGAGATAAAAAGCTAAAACTGATTCAGATTACTGAAGAGTGCAAGGATCTGTGAATAAGAAGGGAGATGTGCTGCAGAATTGACCAGGAATATATTTCTGTTGTAGAACTCACCAGAAATGCAGCCTATTCAACCCAACCCCTGAGCAATAGGACCTCTCCTCTTCTCATACTTCCTATCATCAACCATGGCTGTAAGCCTCTATTCTTTTCTTCATCCCAAACATCTCTGGAAATACCAAGGTCTTCAGCCCAGCCTCTCCCAGTGCTGGAGAGTTCTATGCCCTCTCCGCTCACTGGATAAAGAATTTTCTGTATTTTCTGACTGGTAATTCAGTAGTTTAATGAGGAATGGAAAAAACTGGAAGTGGAAAATCTGTGCGTCACATTCCAATTTTACAATCCAAGTGAAAAGCCCTTCTCTGATAAATAAATTCTTGAAGTTACAGACCTTATGACTGTAAGACATGGGAGCAGAGTTAGGCCATTCAGTCCATTAAGTTTAATCATCATGGCTTATTTATTACCCATCTTATGTGCCTAAAACTCATTGAGAGTTATAGTCACATAGAGAGTCATACAGCATGGAAATAGGCCCTATGGCCTAACTAATCTCTACTGACCATGGTGCTTATGAAACTAGACCCACTTGCCTATATTTAGCCCATATCCCACTAAACCTTTCCCATCTATGTACATGTCTAAATGTCTCTTAAATATTATTGTTGTACCTGCCTCAAGCACATCTTCTGCAGTTTGTTCCATTAGTGCACCACAGTCATCATGAAGAAGTTGCCCCTCAAGTTCCTTTTAAATTTTTCACCATCCACCTTAAATCTATGCCTTCTGGTCCTTAGTTCCCATTCTCTGAGAAAAAGATTCCCTAACCTATAGCTCTTATGATTTTGTACTCCTCTATAAGGTCACACCACATCAGTTTCCTACATTCTAAGGAATAAAGTCTGCCCGACCATTCCCTGTCACGTGACTTTTCAAGTTCAGGCAGCATCCTTCCACTTCAATGATATCCCTCCTATAACAGGACAAGGGTGATATCAGGTTTAGTCATCATCCTAGTCAACCATGGACTTCTTCGGTGCCTGTCAATGTCGTGTTGAATCCAACAATAAGAAATGCACATGGACCTCTCAATGAAGTTTAACCAAACTTTATACAATCTTCAATCAGGTTCAGACCTGTACCTAAGGAGAAATATAAAACCATAAATCCGTAAGACATAGAAGTGGAATTGAGGAGTCTCTTAGGCCCATAGAGTCTGCTCCATTATTTAAAGTGGCTGAATTATTTTCCGTCTCAACTCCATTCTCTTATCTCATACCTGTAATCTTTGACACCCTTCCTAATCAAGAATTTACCCATCTCTGCTTTAAATATACCCAATAGCTTGGTCTCCAGAGCCACTTTGTGGCAATGAGCCTGAAAGGATAGTGTACGTCAGATGTTACTCCCGGTACCTGGATCAGCGTCATCAGGTACCCCCTCATTGGCAGAAAAAGAATTCTAGAGTTGTAGAAGCAACTGGGATAGGGGCACTTGGTTCTCCTCATGTGTGACGCGAGCATGGATAGAGTTTTGACTGCGAGGCATGAAGCAAAGAGTGGGAATAAAGGGAGTCTTTTCTGGTTGGCTGCCGGTGACGAGTTGTGTTCCACAGGTGTCAGAGTGCTGGGACCGCTTCTTTTTACATTATATGTCAATGATGTGGATGATGGAATTGATGGCTTTGTGGCCAGGATTGTGGACAATATGAAGATGGTTGGAGGGGCAAGTAGCTTTGAGGAAGTAGAAAGGCAACAGATGGACTTAGACATATTAGGAGAATGGGCAAAGAAATGGCAGACGGAATATAGTGTTGGTAAGTGTATGGTCATGCATTTTGGTGGAAGAAATGAAAGCATTGACTATTTTATAAATGGTATGAACATTCAAAAATCTGAGGTGCCAAAGACTTGGGAGTCTTTGTGCAGGATTTCCTAAAGGTTAATTTGTAGGTTGAGTTTGTGGTGGGGAAGGCAAATGTGATATTAGCATTCATTTTGAAAGGACAAGAATATAAAAGCAGAGATCTAATGTTGAGGCTTTATAAAGCACTACTGAGTATTGTGAGCAGTTTTGAGCTTTTTTCTAAGAAAGGATGTGTTGACATTGAAGAGGGTTCAAAGGAGGTTCACAAAACTGATTCCAAAATTGAAAGGCTTATCATAGGAGGAGCTTTTGATGGCTCTAGCTCCTGGAATTCAGAAGAATGAGGAGTAATTTCATTAAAACCTATCAAATGCTGAAAGTTCTTGATAGAATGGAGAAGATGTTTTCTATGGTGGGGAATTCTCAGACCAGAGGACACAGCTTCAGAATAGACAGACATCCTTTTATAACAGGAATGAGGACCAACTTATTCAGCAAGAGTGTTGTGAATCTCTAAAATTCATTGCCACAGGTGGCTGTAGAGGTTAAGCCTTTATGTATATTTAAGGTGGAGGTTGATAGACTCTTTATTAGTCAGAGCATGAAGGTATATGTGGAGAAGGCAGGAGATTGGGGCCAAGAAGGAAAATGGATCAGCCATGATGAAATATCAGGGCAGACTCGATGGGCTAATTAGCATAATTCTGCTCCTATATCTTATGATCTTATGACCTTATGTTGGGGCCAGTAAAAACAGGTAGGAGCAAAGTAATAGATACAATAGGATGGATAGTTTGAAGTGTGTTTATTTCAATGCTATGAGTATTATGAGTAAAGGTGATGAACTTAGAGCATGAATCAATATGTGGAACTATGATGTTGTGGGCATTGGAGAGACTTGGTTGAGATACAGACAGGAATGGGTGCTTAATGTTCCAAGGTTTCAATGTTGTAAAAAAGATAGAGGGGGAAGTAAAACAAGTGGAAGGTGGTAGTTATACTACTAATCAGGAGCCATATCACAGCTACACTCAGAGGTGACATAATGGAAGGTTCGTCCACTCAGTCTATATGAGTAGATCTTAAACAAAGGAAGTTTGCAATCACTGTGCTGGGATTGTACTACAGACCACCCAGTAGCCACCATGACATTGAGGAACAGATATACAGGCAGATTTAAAAATATTTTCATCATGGGGGACTTCAGCATTCCTAACATAAAACTGGAATTTTCTTAGTGCAAGTGGTTTAGATGAGGTAGAATTTGTTAAGTGCATCCTGGAGAATTTCCTAAATCAATATGTAGATAATCCAAGAGGAGGGGTTGCACTGGACCTGGTGTTGTGGAATGAGCTTAGCCAAGTGACCAACCTTTCAGTGAGTAAGCAGTCAGGGAACAGTGACCACAACCCCTTCAGTTTCAGGATAGCTATAGATAAGGATAAGCATAGACCTTGCAGGAGAGTATTAAACTGGAGCAGGGCAAATTATGAGAGGACAGAAAACGTATATTCCAGTCAGAAAAAGGAAAAAGGAAGGCAAGATAAGGGAACATTGGACGACGAGGAAGGTGATGAATTTAGTCAAGAAAAAAAACATAGTATGTAAAGCTTAGAGAGCTAGAATTAAACAGAGCCCTGGAGGACTATAAAGAAGGCAGAAAATAACTCAGAAACCAAGAGAGACCATGAAAAGTCCTTGGCAAGTAGGATTAAAGAGAATCTCATGACATTTTATGCATACATCTGGAGCAAGGATAAATAGGGAGAGGGTGGGACCACTCGAAGATAAAGGGGTGAACATTTGCTTGGATTATGAAGGAACTGGGTGAGGTCCTTAATTATTATTTTACGTCAATATTTATCAAGGAAAAGGATGTGGAGGATAGTGAGATCAGTATTGAGAGTGTTAATGTCCTTGGGCATTTCGAAGTAAAGGGGGAGGTAGTATTGTGTATCTTAAAGAGCATTAAGATGGCTATGTCCCCAAGGCCTGGTGGGATATACCCCAAGTTATTGAGAGAGGCTAGTAAAGAGATTGCTGGGGTCTTGACCAACATCTTTGTGTTCTTTTTAGCTGCTTGAGGCCACAGATAACTGGCAAGTAACAAATGTTGCTCCATTGTTTAAAAAGGGCACCAGAGATAATACTGGAAACTATAGACTGGCAAGTATCACATCAGTTGTAAGGAAGTAACTGGAGAGAATTCTTAGGGATAGGATTTATGAGCATTTGGAAAACCATGGCCTAATTAGGAGACTCAGCATGGTTTTGTGAGAGGTAGGTTGTGTCGTACTAACTTGACTGAGCTTTATGATGAGGTGATGAAGATATTTGATGAAGACAGAGCTGTGGATGTGGCTACATGGATTTCAGTAGGCATTTGACAAGGCCCCTCATCGGAGGCTCATCCAGAAGATATAGGTGCATGGGCTCAATGGTGAATTGGCCATTTGCATTCAGAATTGGTTTGACCACAGAAGACAGAGGGTGCTTAAGATGTCATAAGCTTCCAATAAAGCTGGCAGCGTGCTTAGGGTCAACCAAAGGTGTTATTGTCTTTTTAAACACATTAGTTATATTCATGAGACCTTGCTGAACATTAAGAACTTAAAGTAGGCAAGTTTACTCCACAGTAAGTTGCTCGTTGGTGGGGAAACTGGAGGAGCTAGATTTGGTGCCAACCATAATGCTTCCTGTGTCTGAGAGATGTCAGAGTGGGTTCAAGAAGGACATGTTCAGTCTAACAGCAAGTACTTAGTCACTTTTCTTGTGATAGCATCACCCATTTGGATTTGTTGTGCTACAAGTCCAACTAATTGTTTTTTTGGCAAATGTCAGGGGAGCTGCTTGGCTTCAGTTGTAGCAAGGACTAGGCCTCAAGCTGTGATGTCCCCTGTCTGCAACCATGCAGGGGGAGGAATCAGAGTTGGGTGCTCCACTGGAGTGCAGGAGGTGGTGTGGCATGGTGTTCATGCTGTAGGCAGCGCTGTCTCCCAGTGTTCACCCAGCAGAGCACATGATGTATTGTGTTTGACTGCAGACTGCTGCAACATTCATGGACTCAGAGACTTGGACTATTTTTTTTCCTGTGACTGTATTTTACTTATATAAGCGCTTGCTATCTTATGTGCTATTTGTGCCTTGTTGGTACTGTGATTTGCACCTTGGCCCTGGAGCAACACTGTTTCGTTTGGATGTGTTCATGGGTATTCATGCATGGTTAAATGCCAATTAAATTTGAACTTGAACTTAATAGTCGGAGGGCCTTTTTCTAACTGATCTATGATTAATGGTGTTCCACAGTGATCTGTACTAAGACCTTTGCTGTTTGTGATGTATACAGTGTAAATGACCTGCATGACAATGGAAATGAGTGGGTTAGTGTATTTACAGATGATATGGAGTTTCATGATGTGTGGATAGCACAATTGACTGACAAATAATGCAGTGAGATATAGATCATTTACAGATATGGGTGAAGTTTAATCTGGTCAAATGTGAAGTGTTGCACCTCAGTATGTCAAATGTAGAGACAGTACACTGTTAAACATAAGACTTTTAAAAGTGTTGATTAACAGAAGGATCTTGCAGTCCAAGTTCATAGCTCTCTGAAAGTGCCCGCACAGGTTAAGAAGGTACATGACATACTTTTCTTTATTAGTCAAAGCACTGAGTTCAAAAGTTAAGTAGTTATGTTGCAACTTTATAAAATTCTGGTTAAGCCACATCTGGAATATTACATACAATTCTGATCGTCATGTTATAGGGCATTTGTTGAGGCTTTAGCGAGGGTGCAGAGTGTTTTACCAGTATACTGCCGGGATTAGAGGGCACATGTTATAATGAGAGGTTGAACAAACTGGGGTTGCTCAGCAATGGAGGCTGAGGGAGATCTAATAGATATAAAGTTACAAGTACAGATGAATAAAATGTGCATAAATATATACTTTGTAAATTCTTGTTGCTCTTCATAGCTTGTTGCTCACTGGGTGGCAACCTTGCTGTTCCTTTAGCATTTGTCTATTTTTTTCCAAAGCCGAGTTGCTAGTTTGACACTCAACACAGCACAAATGGAAAGCGTGCAAGAAGCCAGACAGATTCGAAGCCGGGGCCACTTGCCTCGAAGTCCAGTGCAGATGCCGCTGCACCGATGACCAGCTTAAATACATAAATATGTAGCCACTGTTATAAAATGTAATTTAAGGTATTTATAGTGCAGTGTATTCCCAGTATGGGAGGTTGAACTGTGATAAGAGGCAATGCATTTGTGTATGTTCAGAGTTTGATCTCCAAGTTGATTTCATAGGTGAGGTGAGGTACCTTATTCTCTACACCTGCAGGAAAAACATCTTCCGCCAAACTGTCCTCAGATAGCAAAGGTCCGTAGTAGGACACTGGCAAAGATACACCACTTCCCATCTCAATCTCAGTAAAGAAGACAGCAACAATACCATTCATCATGCCAGACTGTCCTCTGAATGATTGAGAGAAAAGACATTTGAAGATCAGTGTTCAAATCTGGCACAAAACTCTTATTTTACTAGGTAGCAGAAATCCCTGCCTACCTTTAGACTTGAGATCAGTACCCCCCACAAGAAGTTCCTTGGAGCTATAGAACAATACCAGCAATTTCAACTCCATGAACTCCATTCAGTTTCACTGGATAATAGGTAAACCTCTCACAGGCGTGCATCCCTGAGGCCAGCATGGCATTTTGTCAGATGTGTGAGGCAGCTCCCTCTTAGGATACAGATCCCCGGTACAAGCTCAATTATGGGACAAGTACCAGATGGACAGAGAAAAAGGTCTAAGGGTATTAAAACCTCTCTGAAGGGAACACAGCATCCCTGCCTATTCTTGTGAATCTCTAGCCCATGACCTTTCAATGTGGAGAAGAAATGGTATTGAGATCTTTGACAGCCTTGAGGCCTGGTATGACAAGCCCTCATGCACACCCCCGTAGTCACTTCCAGCCCCATCTGTGAAAGAATTTGCAGTTACCACAATGGCCTTACTGGCTGCCTCAAGAACAGTGTGGAAGACATCCTCAATCCATGAAGAGGACATTTAAAGTCTTAGACACAGCTGCTTCAATCATCAGCAAATATTCAGCTGATGTGACTGTTTGGAGGACACTCCCTCTAGGTCTCTCTGCACATGGATTTCCTTAGACTGAATCCTGGATGGCTGTTTGTAAGATCAATGAGAATGGATTTAGGAGAAGAGGCAGAAGAGGTATGAAGAGATAGTTTACACAGCAAAGGTAGCAGGACAAGATTCAACAGGGATGCTGAAAAGGTAATTGGGCTAAGATTGCAAATGAATATTTTATAGGGTCATAGAGGATTATCTCAGGTCACACTTAGAGAGATACCGAGCAGTACAGCACAGGAATAGGATCTTCAATCCATCATATTCTCGCCAAACTTTTTGCCCATCTACACTATCTTTTTGCCCGTTTTCCCACATTAGGACTGAATCCTACTATGTCTTGCCATTGAAAGTGCCTGTTTAATGTTTTTACATGTAGTGATTGTATCTGATTTCACCACCTTCTCTGGCAACATGTCCCAATTATCAAGCATTCTTTGTGTAAAATAAACTCTTTGCCCTCTTTTTCTTGGTAACTCTAATACAGGATGCATTTTTGACTACCTACCCTATCTATACCTCTCATCTAGGAAAACAAGCCAGACTATCCAATCTCTCCACATAAATAACTAGAGATAACTGGAGTCCTCTAGTCTAGGTAACATACAGGTGAACCTCTTCTGCACTCTCTCCAATGCAACCACATTCTTCTTTGGAGTGGATTAATTGGATAATTCTTTCCAAGAGCTAACCTAGGCACCAAGTCCCCTCCACCCTTAGCGCGCGCGCGCACACACACACACACACACACACACACACAAACACCCCAAGCCTCACTGAACCAGTTGGCAGAGCTCTGGACCACTGATCTGGGGAAGTAGGTATAAAACCTAAGCAACTAAATAAATCAGAACTTTGAAAAGAGGCCAATGTCAGTCAGGGCAATCCTGAAATGATGGGAGGTTGTGAAAACATTTCTGGCTTACTGACGTCCACCAGGAAAGGAAGTCTGAGGCCTTTCCAAAGGAGATGGGAAATAAATTCCAATAATGTCTACCATAAGACCATAAGTCATAGGAACAGAACTAGGCCATTCAGAATATCAAGTCCTCTCCACCATTTCATCATGGCTGATCCTAGATCCCATTCAACCCCATACACCTACCCTCTCACCATATCGCTTGACGCCTCAACCAATCAGGAATCTATCAGCTTCTGCTTTGAACATACCCACGGACTTGGCCTCCACCAGTCTATGACAGAGCATTCCACAGATTCACCACACTATGACTAAAAAAAATCCTCCTGTACTAAAAGTTCACCCCTCAATTTTGAGGCCATGCCCTCTAGTACTGGATACCCCACCAGAGGGAACATCCTTTCCACATCCACCACATTGAGTCTTTTCAACATTCGGTAGATAGATCCCCACACATTCTTCTAAATTCCAGTGAGTACAGGCCCAAATCTGCCAAACACTCCTCGTATGTTAATACCTTCATCCCTGGAATTATCATTGTGAACCTCCTCTGGACTCTCTCCAATGACAATGCATCCTTTCTGAGAGAAGAGGCCCCAAGCTGTCTACATCCTGTCAGTCAATCAATTCAACTCTCAAATGCACCTTCCTTACAATTATAGGGTTCATCATCTCTGATCAATTCCCTGCTACACAACACTGACATAATCCTTCAATTTACAAGTGGTGTTGTTGATATCTATGATGATGATGATGAATCTATGAGCTTTCATGTTGCAAATGTTAGTTTCACTGACCAGGATTCAATCATGTCCTCCGGCATCGTCTCTGCGGAGTTTGCTTGTTATCCCTGTGACCACAAGATTTCCCCTGGGTACTCTGTTTCCATCAAAACCGAAAAGCATGCAGGTTGGTGGGTTTAATTCACTAATGTAATTGCCTCTAGTGTAGATGGGTGGTAGGAAAATTGAAGGTAGTTGATAGCATGAGAGATAGGATGAGATACAGAGAAATAAGTCGGGGTAAGTTAATTTATTATTGTCACATGCACCAAGAAGTAGTGGAAAACTTTGATTTATGTGCTATCATACAGATTATTTCATCTCAATGTATCTGCATATTGAGGTAGTACAAGGCAAAACAATAACAATGTGTTACAGCTGCAGGGAAAGTGCAATGCTTACACCTTACAATAAGGTGTAAGGCCATGATGATGTATATTGTGAGGTCAAGAGTCCATCTTATTGTACTAGGGAAATGTACAAAAGGTGTTATAACAGTGGGGAAGAAGCTGTCCTTGAATCAGGTGGTACATGCTTTCAGGCTTTTGTATCTTCTGCCCAATGGAAGAGAGGAGAGAGGAGAATGTCCAGGATGAGTGGGGTCTTTGATTATCTTGGTTGTTTTACTGAGGCAGTGAGAAGTGTAGACAGAGTCCATAAATGGACTGAGCATGGAATGAGTCCATGATATGCTGAGCTGTCTCCACAACTCGCTTCAGTACCTTATAGTCTCAGGACAAACAATTACTGAGTGTTGTCTAAATAGGATTGCTCTATGAGTCAGCATTGATTCGATGGGCTGAATGTCCTCCAATGTCAAGAGAAAAAATGAGGTCTGAGAGATAACTCCTCATTTTTCTTAGATAGTATAACCATTGGATCTTCCTCCAACTCTGCACAACTGACTTGCTTCAAGGAGCTTGACCTCCTTCCATCCAATCTTCCCAGTTTGCTGAAAAGTCTGAAGCAAAAAACAAATGTACTGATCAGGCACTTTGCCTACCAGGAGGTCATGCAACCAGTTAGAATCTGTAGAAGTTCAAGAGTGTCTTTGGTGACATACCAATTCTCTTCAAACTCCTAATGAAATATGCCTGCTGACATGCCTTCTTTTTAATTGCATTAATATGTTTGGCCCAGGATAGATCTTCAGAGATGTTAACATCAAACAACTTGAAAATGCTCACTCTTTCCACTTCTGATCTCTTGGTGAAGTCTGACACGTGTTCCTGAAATCCACAACAAATTCCTTGGTCTTCCTGATGTTGAGTGCAAAGTTGTTTTTGAAACACCACATAACCAGCTGATCTATCTCACTCCTGTGTACCTCCTCATCACTATCTGAAATTCTTCCAACAATAGTTAGGTCATCAACAAATCTATAGGTGGTTTGAGCTGTGCCTAGCTGCACAGTTATGGGTGTAGAGAGAGCAGAGCAGTGGGATAAGCACACATCCCTGAGGTGCGCCCATTTTGATCATCAGCGAGGAGGACGTGATACTTTGGATCCACACAGACTGTGATCTCCCAATGAAGAAGTCAAGGATTCAGTGGCAGAGCAAAGTATACAGGCACAGGTTTTAGAACTTGTTGATTAGAACTGAGGGTCTGTTTGTGTTGAACACTGAACTGTAGTCAATAAACAGCGGCCTATTGTCCAGGTGATCCAAGGCTGGGTGGAGAGCCAGTGAGATTGTTATCTTCTGTGGGCCTATTGTGGCAATAGACAAATTGCAAGAAGTCCAGGTCCTTACTTAGGCAAGAGTTAGTTCCAGTCATGACCAACCTGTCAAAGCACTTCATTACGATAGATGTGAGTGCCAATGGGCAATTATCTAAGGCAACTCACTGTGATCGTCCTGAGCACTGATATGATTGTTGCCCTTTTGAAGCAAATGGGAACCTCCAACTGCAGCAGTGAGAGATTGAAGATGTCCTTCCACAACGGTCTTGATAAAGCTCGTGATATTTGTGGCACATTCATTCAGACTCAAAGATGAATCCCTGAATATTGTCTAGACAACCAACTCAAAGCAGTCCTGTATGCTCTCCTCCACCTCCCTTGGCCATACCCTCTTAGTCCTCCCCACTGGTGCTGTGGTTTTTAGTCTCTGCCAATATGCTGTGAGTAGATGTACATGAAATGAAGTGGGCCTAAATGGGTGGTGGGACGTTTAGCCTGCAGTAGGCACACAAAGGTAAGCTCTTAATATGTGTGTATTAAATGCACTACTCCAATAAAGATTCCAGGAGCCTGAGGTCCCAAACCACCAGGTTCAGGAACAGTTATTACGCTGCAATCATCAAGCTCCTGAACCGGCAAGGATAACTTAACTCACCTCAACACTGAACTGATTCCATAAATCAATTTCAAGGAACCTACAAATGTTCTCAGTATCATTTATTTACTGTTTTATTTACTATAATTATTGCTATTATTGTTTTTGTATTTGTATATTTTGTCTTCTTTTGCACATTGTGTTTTGCATTCTTTGTGTGTAGAGTTTCATTGATTCTAGTGTGTTTCTCTCTCTACTGTGAATGCCCACAAGAAAATGAAACTCTGTGTTGTATATGGTGACATATATGTACTTTGATAATAAACTTACTTTGAACTTTGAGATAAAATTTGAACTGCTGTGTGCCTCTGTTTTTAATATCTTCAAAGAGAGAATATGGTGTTGTCTTAGAGCAAAGCATTGAGAGGAGATTTGGTACAGGCATACACAAGATAGGGTAGATTGGGTTGGGGAAGCCATTCCCAATAGCAGATGGTTCAAAGACCAGGGGGCAGAGGTTTACAGTCCTGGGCACAAGATGAAAGCAGGTTGCGGGAAAAATATTGCTATAAAGGGAGGGATGATGTGTGGATAGGAAGCAGTTTCTTCCCCCAGGCAGTGAGTCCCTAACATCCCCCAGGTCTCTTCATGAATGAAGTGCCAGTTTACTTTCTAATGAATCTAACTTTTTCTAACTGTCAATATTCTGGAATATATATTAATATTTGTTAATTTAATTGTGGTAATGTTACTTCATGTATTACGTATGAGTAATATGTACTGTGTTATGCACTTTGGTCCAGAGGAATGCTGTGTTATTAGATAGTATACAGTTGAATGACAATAAACTTCAACTTGAATTTGGTTTGGATTTGACTGCCTGTGGGTCAATGGAAACAAGATCAATCAGCATCTTCAGACAAAACTGGATAAACTGATTTTTTTTAAATATAAATTTATGTTGCCAGTATTTATCAGTGCCTTCATCCTTCACTGCTCTTGAGGACAACACAGTAGCATAGTAGCTAGCATAATGCTTTACAGCACCAGTTATCTGGGTCAATGCCCACTGCAGTCTGTAAGCAGTTCATACGCTCTCCCTGTGACCATGTGGGTTTCCTCCAGATGCTCTGGTTTCCTCCCACATTCCAGAGATGTATGGGTTAGGGTTAATGAGTTGAGTGCATGTGGTGAGTGTTAAAAGCTGCACAACAAAAGGAGTAAATGCATGGTGGGGGATGGGTGGAATCAGCATACAGGTATAGGTACTGATTACAGAGTTAATGGAATGTTCATCTTTATTGCAAGGATTCAAGAGACAGAATTACAAGGTGAGATTGATTAACTGAGGAATTTATTCTTTGGACAGTGGGAGACTGAAGGGTGATCTTACAGATGTGTATAAAACTATGAGAGAATACAATTTTTAGGTTAATGTGTACAGTTTCCCAGGGCTGGAGGGTTAAGAACTAGGGAGAACATATTTAAATTGAGAGGGGAAAGGTTAGAACATTGGCTGATTGGTAGGAGGCAGTGAGTGGGAATAAAAGGATCCTTTTCTGGTTGACTGCCAGTGTCTAGTGCTGTTCTGCAGGGGTCGGTGTTGGGACCACTTCTTTTTATGCTGTATATAAATGATTTAGATGATGGAATACATAGCTTTGTTGCCAGGTTTGCAGATGATAGGAAGATTGGTGGAGGGGCAGGTAGTGTTGAGGAAACAGGTAGGATGCAAAAGGACTTAGACAGATTAGGAGAATGGGCAAGAAAGTGGCAAATGAAATACAATGTTGGAAAATGCATGGGCATGCACTTTGGTAGTAGAAATAAATGTGTGGACAATGGAGAGAATGGAGAGAAAGTCCAGGAATCTGAGATGCTGAGGGCCTTGAGAAAACACCCTGAAGGTTAACTTGCGGTTTGAGTCAGTGATGAGGAAGGCAAATGCCATGTTAGCATTCATTTCAAGAGGTCTAGAATGCAAGAGCAAGGAAGTGATGCTCAGGCTTTGTAAGGTACTGGTGAGGCCTCACCTTGTGTATTGTGAACAGTTTTGAGCCCTTCATTTTAGAAAAGATGTGCTGGCATTGGAGAGGGTCCAGAGGAGGTTCAAAAGGATGATTCCAGGAATGAAAGGGTTATCATACGAGGAACGTTTAATAGCTCTGGGCCTGTACTTATTGGAATTCAGAAGGATGAGGGGAGATTTCAATGAAACATTTCGAATGTTGGAATGCCTAGACAGAGTAAATGTGGAAAAGATGTTCCCCATGGTGGGAGAGTCTAGGACAAGAGGGCACAGTCATAGGATGGAGGGGTGCCCTTTCAAAACAGAGTTGCAGAGAAATTTCTTAGCCAAAGGGTGGTGAATTTGTGGAATTTGTGGCCAAATGCAGCTGTGGAGGCCAGGTCATTGGATGTATTTAAGGCAAAGATTGATAGGTTCTTGATTGGACATGGCAGCAAAGGTTACAAGCAGAAGGCTGGGAACTGGGGTTGAGGAGGAGATAAAACCAGCCATGATTGAATGGTGGAGCAGACTCGATGGGCCAGAAGGCCTCATTCTGCCTCTACACCTTATGGTTTAATAGGAAGCCTGAGGAGTTATTTTTCACCCATCAGCACCCAGGGTGCTGGTCTATACATGGAACAAAATGCCAGAGCAAGTGATTGAACAGATCCATCAACAACATGTGAAAGGCGCTTAACTAGGACATGGTTAGAAGGATTATGGGCCGAATGTAGGTAAGTGCAACAATTTTGTTTATTTTATTTAGGAATAGAGCACAGAACAGGCCCTTGCGTTCCAAAGAGCCGCACCTCCCAGCAACCTACATATTTAACCATAACCTTGTCACAGGGAAATTTACAATGATCAATTAACCTACTAATCAGTCTTTGGATGTAAGAGGAAACGGAAGCTTTTGGAAGAAACCCATGTGGTTCACAGGGAGACTGTAAAAACTCCATCAAGTCATACAATCAAGTCCATCAGACTCCAAACTCTGGAACACCACAGACCTTAATATCATTCTGCTAACCATTACACTACAGTCAATAGATGGGCATTATGGTTGATATTAAGGAGTAGGGAAGTCCTGATGCCAAATTACAGAGCATTGTTGGGCCTGCATCTGAAGCACTACACAAGAGTCTGGTCTCCAAGCTGATGGAAGGTTACACGTGCTTTTGGAAGGTAGCAATGGTTCTTGGCACACCTCCAAGCTGAGGAGATCTGTAAGCCCCATTCCAAAATCCATTGTTATGGTCCTGAGAACTATTAATCAGGAGTGAGCTAGAACACTCCACATGCCAGGCATCAAATTGGGTGGCAGGAGCTCATTGGGCCATGACCTTGTTTTTGCAAAATCTGTAATAACTTAGGTGATTCATTTATAATTTATAATAAATATATAAGGCACACTAAAGACAACATAAGGTCTTGATGAAGGGACTCAGCCCAAAACATCGACTGTTTATTCCTCACCATATTCCTGACCTGCTGAGTTCCTCTAGCACTTTGTGTGTGTTGCTCACGGGTGCAAATCTTGTGATTATAACAAAGTGGAAATAGTCTTTAAGTATAGATTAATATACACTGGAATCTGCATCCCCTCCTGTAAACAGGAAGAACCAGAGAACTACAGTGCAGTCAGAGTGCAGATTCGCAGAGAGAATGATTCCACCTTTTGTTACCTTTTCAGGTAATTCTGCATCAGACAAAAATGTTTAGTAAAATCCATTTGTTTTGGCTACCGTCTCCATCACTGAGCAGAACAAATGGAGAGAGGGCAGGTGACATGTCTGAATGTCTAGCAGATGCTCAGAATTAATTTAGGAAATATTAGAAATGGAGTTGTACCAGAGGCGGATTTCAGACTTGAGTTGGATCCTCTCCACATCTCTTGACTCATCCCTCACCTCTTTGTCCTTTTGTAGGATGGCTGTTGCTGGGTGACCCTGGGGATCACCGCTTCAGTTCTGTGTCACCTGGCATTTTGAGGGTGCTTTAAGACTTTATCTTCTCAGAGACAAGGTGATGATGAGAATCAGAAGATTCAGGTCAGTAAGGCTACACTCTCAGACCCTTTGCTGTTGCTCATATTCAGATTCCAATTCTAATTCTATTCTGATTCTGATTCAGATATATTTGTCACATGTATAACAAAGCATACAGTGAAATATGTTATTTGCATTAACAACCTACACAATCTAAGGATGTGCTGGGGACAGCCTGCAGGTGTTGTCATTCATTCCACTGCCAACATGCCATGCCCACAATGCTTGGCAGAACAAAACACAACACAAGAAGCAAAAAAACACCAGCTTCCACCCACCCACCCACACAGACAGCCCTCCAACCTCAGACAGGCCTCAGGGCCTCTGACACCCAGTCGACTTCAGACTCATAGATCCAGGGCTTTGGATATCAGGCTTCAACTTCTGGACTTCTGATCAACCTTTGAGTTTCAGTCTTTGGTATAGACCACAGGACTAGATGATGATGTGACCCCAAGCATCTCTCTGATTGCTATCGCATTTTCATTCTCTCTACAACCCTTTCCACTATAGCACACAGATCCCTACTTGCCTTCTTCTCACATTGCTTATCTCTGCCTTATTGTGGCTTTTACAAACGTTTTCATTTCACCCTTCTTTCTATATACTTATGTCATACATATGTCAGTGTTCTCAGGCATATAGCTTCTCCTTACATTGAAAGCATGTGTTCTCTCCCCCACCCCTCTCTCTCTCTCTCTCTCTCTCTCTCTCTCTCTCTCTCTCTCTCTCTCTCTCTCTCTCTCCCCTCTCCCTTTCTCCCTCTCTCCTCTTTCTTTCTCTCTCTCACTCTCCCATTCCCTCTCCAGCACACAGTGATTGCAAACATCACTCCCTGTTGTGATATTCTATTCCAACATAACCCCTGGCCAATTTCATCTGTATTCTGTCAAAATTAACAATTTTTTGAACACCTTGCATTTAAATGCTTGAACCTGTGCAAGTTAACAGGTCTTGTCATTGTGTAACTTTTTCTTCCTGTGTTTTTCACCTCGGCCCCAGAGTAAAGCTGTTTTGTTTGGCCCTATACGTGGGTATTCATGTATTGTTGAATGACAATTAAACTTGAACTTGAACGAAGGGTCTTGGCCTGAAACGTCGACTGTTTATTCCTCTCCATAGATTCTGCCTGACCTGCTAAATTCCATCAGCATTTTGTGTGTGTTGCTCTGGATTTCCAGAATCTGCAGAATTCCTTGTATTTATCATTCCTTGCCTTCTATGCATTTCAAACAAAGACTCAGTGATTAAATGCACCTTGTTGCAAAAAAAATCACGTGAGCCTGATCTTAGATATGGGTGGCATACTGTACATACTTTCATGAGAACAGTTTAGGAGATGGGTGGGTTACTATCTGTTCAAAGATGAATGTTATCATTATGCCATGTACAGACAGGATTTATAGATTTATATGACATATCAAAGTTCCCGGGTGATAGTTCACGTTAGGTCGCTTTGTGAGGGAGTGTGTCAGGCAATGATTAAACGGCACTCCACTCCCCATGAGTTGAATGAGACCAAATCATGTAAATAAAGAAACTTTCGCTGCTCCAGTGACATTGCTCAGCTAAATCTAAATGACACCTGAATCATTAAACATTTCACTGCTGCCGGATTAATACTTCCTTTAATCTTTCCGGCTATTTGAAATCTGAATGTATTTTTGTCACATGAGCATGTTCCATCAGCACGAGGGAATTCCGCCCTTGTGTCTATTTCATTATTCCAGAAGGTCATGACTCGTTTTTCTCCTGCATTCATCCGCATCCCTGGATATCAGAAATACCCTGTATTCCTCAGCATTCGAAATATCCCCAATCCTTCGTGTCCTGAATCCTCAGACGTGAATACTCTCAATCAGTGGGTCTCCCCAGTCCCCCTAAATTGACCATTGCAACCACCCCCCCCCCCCCCCCCGGTTGAAGAAATGTCTCCTTATCTCTGTCCTGAAAGGCCACCCTCCAGTACTGAGACCACGACCCTAGTTTCGGTCATTCCGGCCAGGTCATCCCTGAACCGGCCTTGTGTAAGAATTTGGTCGGTTCCCCGTTCAAAAGCTTGGGTCACAGAGCAGACTAAAGCAGCTACTCGTTGACAGTCAGGGTCTCGCTGGATCCTCATCTCCCGCGAGTATAACCTTCAATTCTTCACGTTGAGTTCATTTCTCACAACACGCGTCCTAATGACTCCAGTTGGGAATGAACAGTTCCTTTCAGTGGAACAGAAACTGTAAAAGCAATTAGACTCTCGCCAGAAGTTAATTCTCAGGTTTCAGATTTCGAGTTATCCCCTTTAGAGAGCCCGTCGCCCTGACATTTACACCACCCTTCCCAGAGAAAATGCACTCACATTGGCCACTTTATTAGGTTCACCTGTACACCTGTTCGTTAAAGAAATATCTATTAAGTCACGTGGCAGCAACTCAACGCATAAAAGCATGGAAGCACGGTCAAGAGGTTCAGTTGTTCAGACCATACATCAAAATGGGGAAGAAATCTGATCTAAGTCACTTTGAGCGTGGAATGATTGTTGGTGCCAGACAGGGTGGCTTGAGCGACTCAGAAACTGCTATTTGCACGCTCATCTCTCGAATTTACAAAGAATGGTGCGAACAACGAAAAAAAAACATCCAGTGAGCGCCAGTTCTGCGGCGAAAACATCTCGTCAATGAGAGAGATCAAAGCCGAGTGGCCAGACTGGTCCAAGCTGAAAGGCGGCAGTAACTCAACACATACCCACGCGTTACAACGGTGGTGCGCACAAGAGCATCTCCGAGCACAAAACACGCCGAACTTGAAGTGGATGGGCTACAGCAGCAGAAGACCACGAATGTACATTCAGTGGCCACTTTATTAAGTTCAGGAGGTACATAATAAAGTGGCCATTGAGCGTATGTCCAACTTCCTGTTGGAGCATTTGCAAATGCAACGCGGTTTAAACAGGAAAAACCATTTAACTATCGGTCAAAAAATATCCACTTCTTCCCTCTACTGCCGAATCTGCTCCATTTAACCAGTCCGGAGATTCTCTCTCCACCCATATTGCCTGACCTGGTGAGTATTTCCTGCACGCTCTGTTTCCTTTCACTCGCTGAATTTGGCCTCCTTTGGTAAAAAAAAAACACGCATCCAGAAAGTACTTTAAAAGTGGTAAACGTTGTTCTTATGCAATGATGTTTCCATTAGAAGTTAATATATTCCGTTTATATTTTAGAAGTTTTAATTCCTGCAGCGCGAGGCAACTATCACATTTCGGAACACATTATTCCCCTTGTCTTCGACGTCCTCACTTCCGCACTGGTCTCTCCCCAACCTTCCTCCCTTTCCCTGGAGAGATAAACTTAGCCCCCTTTTAACACCCCCTCCCCCGCTGCGCTATCCAGCTGCACAGTGGAACGATCAAGGGGCAGGTTTCGAATCCTAAACACAAGATTCTGCAGATACTAGAAATCCAGAACAACTCATACATAAAATGCTGAAGAAACTCAGCTGGCCAGGCAGCGTCTATGCTGTCTGACCTGCGGAGTTCCTCAGCATTTTGTGCGTGTTGCATCATACGAGACATTTCATAATAATTTCATAATAAGGAGAAGTTTTCCACGTATAAAAATAAACGACAGCTCACCCCGACGGTGTCTGGTGGAAGGGAACACATTCCCAGAAGTGTTTCAGTGGCTGAAAAGTTCTGAGATCCTGGCAAGTCCGCAGACTCACAGAAAGTTCTATAAGGAGTTATTTACCAGAGGAAAATAATATGAACATGGGAATGCATTGGTTACAGTACAGTACTGGTATTATGTACGTGATACCTCGGCTTAAATGACGTGGTTTTTGTTTAATCTGTTTGCCGGCATATAATAAGGTTGGGGCGTACTTCCTTGTAAACAAGGTCTCTGTGGTTTATTAATAAGTATACATTAAAAAAATTATCCTGGTGATGCATTAACTTACCACCCCCACCCTCCCCACCCGCCTTTTGCTGTTAGCACCTCTAGTGGCCGCCCACTGAAGTACAAGACCAGTGTGTTCAGGTTATACTGATGCAGTCAGTGTCCCATCGGGTTTATCCAGTGGAACAGGCTGGATAAATTGCGAAAGTGTCACGCACACAAGATGCTGGAGGAACTCAGCATCAATAGACGGGAATAAACAGTCGATGTTTCAAGCCGTAACCCTTCATCAGGTTTGGAAAATAAGGGTGACAAGCCAGAATAAGAAGGCAGGGAAAGGTGTCAGGTGAGGGGTGTGACCAGTATGGCAGGATGGGAACGGGGGAGGGAAGGAACTGAGAAGATAGGAGGTTCTTCCACTCTCTCCTCCCTTTTTTCATTTCCCATTTTGGCTGTCCTCATACTCCTCTTCTCCTCATTTCCAGTCACCTCCCTCTGGTACCCCTCTTCCTTCCCTTTCTCCAGTGGTCCAATATCCTCTCCTATCAAATTCCTTCTTCAGTCCTGTACTACCTCCTCCATCAATCACCTCCCAGCTTCTTGCTTCAGACCCCTCCCCTGCACCATTACTTACCAGCTTCTCACTTCATTAAAGACAAGGACAACCATAAATTAACACAAAGTTAAATTGACATAATTTATACATAACTTATAGGTGTATAGAAAATAGACATAATGCTAACTACATTTCTTCTTCTAGATTCTGGGTTCCTTCTTCTTCAGCCTCTTCTGCTTGTCAGCTCCCAGTTTCTCACTTCATCCTTCCTCCCACAAACATGCATCTGGCGTCACCTATCACCCACTAGCTTATACTCTTTATCCTCTCCCCACATTCTTATTCAGACTGCTGCCCCCTTCTTTTTCAGTCCTGATGAAGGGTCTTGGGCCAAAATGACTTGCTGAGTTTCTCCAGCATTATTGTTTTGGATTGCCAGGATCTGCAGAATCTCTTGCATGCACTTGGCTCAGCCATTTGCTGGTGAGCTGTAACAGCATTAGGATTCTATGATCCTACAGTATATCAATGACAAGAATAATTCCCACACACCCCTCTCCCACCACCCACCCCATCAGACCATCTCGACCGGCTTCAGAGCCCTTTGTTCAGGGGTGTGAATGATCATGTTAAACATTAATGGAGTAAAATATAATGGGAAGCATTGAGAGAAAAAGGGAAAGAAGGTATAAATGAGCTAAAGGGGGGGGAGAAGGAAAATGAGGGAGGCTGAAGAAAAAAAGGATACAGAGAAAAGGGGAGAGGTTTATTAAAAGGGAAGCAAAAAGAGGAGAAAATAAAAGAACCAGAGGAAAGAAAGGAGATGGTAGAAAACAGGCAGAGAACTGGTTCAAGAGAGGAGTGGAAAAGGTATTGATTTTTGGTTAATGTTAACGAATCAGAATCAGGTTTATTATCACCAATATATTTCAGGAACTTTGTTGGTTTGCTGCAGATATACAGTACAAACATAAATATACTATAATTGAATTGAATTGAATTTGCTCTATTTCTTAAAACTTTCACATATGAGTAAAAATCTTTACGTTATGTCTCCATCTAAATGTGCAATGTGCAATTTATAGTAATTTATAACAAATAGTATGTACAACAGGGCAGTCAATATAACATAGAAATACAGTTGTGTCAGCACAAATTAAGCAGTCTGATGGTCTGGTGGAAGAAGCTGTCCCAGAGCCTGCTGGTCCTGGCTTTTATGATGCGGTACCATTTCCCAGATAGTAGCAGCAGGAACAGTTTGTGGTTGGGGTGACTTGAGTCACTAGTTACAATAATAAATATAAAGGAATATTGAGAAGTGCAAAAGGAGAGCAAAATAGCGAGGTAGTGTTCATAGGTTCAATGTCAATTCAGAAACCTGATGGGTTTGGGGAAGAAACTGTTCCTAAAACTTTTATTGTGTGTCTTCAGGCTCCTGTATCTCCTCCCTGATGGTAGTAATAGAAAGAGTCCTAAGTGGTGAGGGTCCTTAATAATGAATGCCACCTTTCTGAGGCATCCACTTTTGAAAATGCCCTTGATATGTTGTGCCCATGATGGAGCTGGCTGAGTTTACAACCCTCAGCAGCTTTTTCTGATCTTATACATTGATGTGATGCAACAGGTCAGAATGTTCTCCATGGTACATCTGGAGACATTTGCTAGAGTCTTTGGTGACATTCCAAATCTCCTCAAATTCCAAATGAAATATTATATCAATTAGAGAAGGGGGATTGTGAACGCCTATGTATGTGTAAGCAATTGTGCAAGTGCAAATGTACACAAGAATTCAAGTGTGAATGATTGCATGTATGAATCTGTGTGTGTGTGTGTGTGTGTGTGTGTGTGTCTATCTTAGCATGTTTTTCCAAACTGGGTTTGTGTAAATGAGTGTGAGAGCTGGGAATCTGGGGTCATGGTGAAGGGAATGATTCCTGGCCAGGTTGTGTTAATATATTATTAACTCGTGAACTATTGGGCATATTGAACTGTGGAAACATTGTCGGCAGTTATTTGGTTCATTCTGCAATTTCTGGACTTGGTACTTGCATAAATAGTCTTTAACAAATCAGATTAACATAAAGTAAGTCAGAGAAACAGAGTCAGTTTGGTGCTTAAGTGAAGAGTGAGTGGCCATGCAAAGCCACACAATATAGGCATTATGGTGTAAGAGATCCTTTGCAATACGACCAACAAACTGAGTAGAAGTAACACAGAGAAATCTAGAGGAACACAGCACGTCAGGCAGCGTCTATGAAGGGGAATAAACAGCACCAGTCCTGATGAAGGGACTCAGCCTGAAACATCGACTGATAATTCTCCTTTATAGATACTACCTGACCTGTTGCCTCCAGCATTTTGCATGTGTTGCTCTATATTTCCAGCAATTGCAGAAACACTTGTGTTTATAATTTGAGCTGATAATAGTTGCAATACCTCAGTATGCTGACATAGTGATATCAATATTGGAGAAGAATATGCAGACTATATGCAGACTAACATTATCCAAAATTCATATTCTCCCATCTAGTTATTGTGTACCATATTGCGTCAATACTGTGTCAGCCTCATATAAAATATAACATTTAAAATTAGGTTAATGCAGTAGCATCACCGTCAGCGCGACGCTTTTACAGCGCGGGGCGTTAGAGTTCGGTGTTCAATTCCGGCGTTTTCTGTAGGGAAGTTAGTACGTTCTTTCCGCGTGCACGTGAGTGTCCTCTGCATGCTCCGGTTTTATCCCACAGTGAGTTGGTCATTGTAAATTGTCCTGATTAGGCTAGCGTTAAATCGGTGCGTTGTTGGGCCGGTGGGCCGCAAGGGCTCGTTCTATACTGCATCTCAAAATAAGTAAATAACCAGATACCGACAATATTAAAGCAATGTTTATATGTTTTGGTTCCGGCGTCTTGACTGTATACATTTAATAATGCGTCCATATATTTCAGTAACTACTTTCAGATTTAGTGATAAATTGAAACTAAATGTTAATTTTTCACTACGGAAATATGGGATCAACATTCAAAACCAATTAATTAAATTAAACTGTTTCAATTGTCAGGAGAGAGAT
The DNA here is from genome assembly GCF_030144855.1 of Hypanus sabinus. Classification (NCBI taxonomy): domain Eukaryota; kingdom Metazoa; phylum Chordata; class Chondrichthyes; order Myliobatiformes; family Dasyatidae; genus Hypanus; species Hypanus sabinus. The sequence goes on along the minus strand of NC_082721.1, from coordinate 58,292,499 downwards.
GCACATGGTAAAGCCAATACAAATGATAGGCAAAACTAACTTATTCAATCTTTCAAATAATTTGGCAGTTTGCTTCCAACGAATTGTTTTTCGTTTGATCGGCACCTCTTCTGGCTTAGCGTGAATGTGATACGTTTGATGCCATTGTGTTTCGATTGAACACATCATTAAGGCAAATTTAGTCCCGCTCTTACCCAGAAACTCTTTTACATAGCTTGCCTGCAAACATATTTTAATAACAGAGCGTAAACGCATCCCACTTTATCTTAAAGCAACATGCCCCACTGGAAGTTAACCCGTTTTTCACAACACACTTGTACTGCGCATTAAGTATAATACACAGGACATCGTTTCAGAAATACTTTCTAAACAAAATATTACAAATCGCTTGTGAAATGTGTTTACTTAAAACTGCTTCAGCCGTGAACAGTTAATAAATATTAAGCAGAACCAAACTGTTGAGAGAGTCCCATGTTTGCGCCAGATTGGCTCTGTAAATTTTGATTTTCAACGGTAGGTTTCTTGAGGTGCCACGTAATCTCGCTGAGTGAATTTGCCGCATTACAGCGACATACTTGTCAATTAGAAATGTCAAGGACACTTAGAATGGGCACGACACTAACATGAAACTGGTGGAACATCTTGGAGGCCGAAACTGTTGGCTATCCCTTGTAGATTCGTTCAACCTCGTCCTCACCGTGAAATTCAATTAATTTCGACAGCTTTTGTTTTTCCTTTGTGGTTACAAACCGGACTCAGTGTTTATTTTTTTAATGGAATGTGTCAGTTTCATCCCAAGCTTGGATGCAAAATGCAATTGAATGGCAATAAAGTGGAATTAAATTTAAAAACAAACTTTTCGTACTTTTGATATTCCAAGGATTGTACAAGCTCTCACGAACATCAGAGTGCTCATCTGTAGTTGTAACAGCAATGTGCATTATTTATTCATTAATAATTTATACGTCAGTTTGTGTGTCCCAGAAGAAGGAGTGTTTGCAGATTAAACTCTCGCATTAATAAAACAACTCGCATCTGCTAAACTGGCGTGCTGCTAACTGCTCCGCTCAAGTCCGCAACAAAAGCCCGATCAGTGCATAAGCGCATGCACCAGGAGCTCCCTTCGCCAACGTTCAGCGCTGTCTGAATAACCTTTCCCCGGATTTTAGGCAATATTCAGATAAAGCGGTGACTGTGAATACAAACCTCTGCGACAGCAGTGTTCCAGCCCTCTCTGCAAGGCATCCCTCTTATAATATGAAAACTTCCTTCAACTTAGAAAAACCGCGCATCATTCTCTGAGAACTCATATAACATACTAGAAATAAAATTATAGACACAAGAAATTCTTTAGATGCTGGAAATCCAGCGCAAAACATGCACAGAATACTGGAGGAACTCAGCAGGTCGGACAGTATCTGCGGAGGGGAATAAACAGCTGAGGTTTCTTGCTGAGCCCCTTCATTAGGACTTGAATTGTTTTTTTTCCGTTATATCTGTTCCCCTCTCTCCTCCTCCCCCTCCCTAAATTTCTCCTCTCTCTTTCTCATTCATTCTACTTTTGCTCTCTTTTTGCACTCTACACACACACTCACACATACACACACACCACGCACACACTACACACACTCACACATATACACACACCACGCACACACTACACACACTCACACATACACACACACCACGTACACACTATACACACTCACACATACACACACGCACTACACATATATACACACACCACGCACACACTACACACACTCACACATATACACACACCACGCACACACTACACACACTCACACATACACACACACCACGTACACACTATACACACTCACACATACACACACGCACTACACGTGTATACACACACCACGCACACACGACACACACTCTACACACACACATACATATTATAATTTAGAATACTTTGTTGCACTATAATGCTGCCGCAAAACAATAAATTTCACGACATATGTCAGTGATATTAAAACTGATTCTGATTTTGATTCGTGTTCCGCTCTCTCATTTTTTATCCATAATCTCCTCTCTGTTCTCTCTTTAATGCCCTTTTCTCTACAATTTTTTTCTTTCACTCCCCCACCCCCCCCCCCTCCACTACCTAGTACTCTCTCCTTCCTTTTGTTCTCCCCCTCTCGTTTTCCTCATTTTCTTCTGGTATCAAAAAGAAGCTTCGGTTTTCCCTCGACCTAAGGAAGATCCTGCTGACATTCTGTACTACACGTCATTACAGCCAGCGGCTTCGCACAGACCAGTACCTATTAATTTGAACCCACTTGAAGTGCTAATGTCGCCACTTGCTCTGTATGCCTGCAAAATATATAATTCGAATTGTTCCAACTGAATAGACATGTGCTTGCTGACTTTCCAAACGCCCGATCAAAACCGGCTCTGTGCAGTTATATCAATAGCAGCTTCTCTTTCAGATTACTGCTGAGTATAAATGTGTAACACCGTCTCTATCACCAATGATTTATTTTTTATATGGTGTTTAATTATTACAGCGTTTAAAATAGCAATTTTGCTCAGAATTGATGTTCCATCAGGCCCCTGAGCCAGTGTAGATAACTTTACTCACTCCAGCACTGAACTGATTCCATAATCCTATGGACTAGCTTTGAAGGGCTGACTCTACAACACACGTTCTCAATATTATTTATTTATTGTTATTATTTTTATATACACAATGTGTTCTCTTTTGCATATTGGTTATTTGTCTTTGTAGTAGCTTTCATATGCAGTTTTCCATTGATTATATCGTGTTTATTTGTATCGACTGTGAATGCCTGCAAGAAAATAAATCTCGGGGTTGTATATGGTGACATATATGTACTTTGATATTGTTTAACTTTGAAATCTCGAGAAACGAAAACAGACTCTGACAAACAACTCAATCTGCAAAGGATGATGCTGTGAAGCTGCAATATTTATTGCAAAACCTCTGTACACAATAATGCAACATTGCTTACAGTTAACCGAAGAATTTTTTTTTGTAGTTTTCCTTTCTCGAATAGGATTCTGATTTTGCATGACACGTAAATATATTTGGAGCATTCCAATCATTTTGTTTCTTGGATGACCACAGTGAACGTGGTACTGCGGAAATCCTGATTTAGCAGTATCCCGCTTAATTTTAACAGTCCACTCTGCCTCTTATTGCCTCTTGTCTGGATATACCTGCCTATATACAAATGCCCTCACACCATGTCACTAAAGCTTTCCGATCTGTGGGGTACTTCCCTGAATTTTGCTCCTTTTCTTGCGGGTTTGTGGCAGGTCTAGTGTGATATTTGCTTCTCCGCCAGGCTCTCAGCAACCTCCCCCTTCCCGCCCATCTCCGCTGGTGTCAGGTAAATCCTCAAAACTCAATTGCAGAAACTGTGCCCCTTTCTAAGCTGCTCCAAATAAAGTCTGAACAAAACTAGACGGTGGGACGGCACGTAAACTGCAAAGTGTGGCCCTGTGCGTCATAAAAATAAAGTCGGCCAACTTCAAATCGATGGGAAACGCACTCTTAAATTTCTCCATCTGCGGGTCTCCTTACTGTAATGACTGAACATATTTTACAGTAGAGGTTTAACAGAAGGGAGGGTGGAAAAGCCATTATATTTCCAAACTGAGCTGTGTTTTGCAAGTGAATTCGGAGTGAGCTGCGGCGAGGGATAGGGAACGCCGCTTGAATACTGAGTTCCCCCTTTTGTTCTGACCCTTTTTTAAAATAAATGCACTTCAGAAAGCTGCCAAAGTAAGCCTTACCAGGGCTGTGCTCGGAATGACAAGTCGTTCACCAGCTCCCCCTTCCTAAGTGCGCTGGCAGGTTAAACTGCCAGTGGGGGTGGCACAGCAGAGGGCGATGCCAGCTCCCACCCAGGCGTCTGGCCATATGTAATCGCTGGAACTGATGTCCCGTTCTGCTCTGAAAAGACAACGGTCTCCAGATTTACTCTCACGTTTGTCCCTGCTTTCAAACCCTCTCCCTCCAAAATTCTGCGTCTCCTCCCACACACACAAACACGTTTCCTTCACCCCCTCTGTTGATGGTCATGCCTGCTGTTACCCATACCCCGAGCCCTGGAACTCCCTCCTTTCGCCTCTCTACCGTCTCTTCTTTCCGACCTTCCTGCTCCCACGTTGCCCAAACCTGTCCTGACATTCCCCCCCACCCCCGCACCCCATCTCGTGTTTCAGGACACGTTCCTTTCCGATCGGTTGCTTCTCTGCGTTAAAGGTAGTGTTTCATTGTGGAGGCGGACAGTGTTGTGGTGACGATGGCAGTGGAAGAGAGCGGTTGTACAATGTTCCCATTGTGTGTTGTGTATGGACACACACACTTACCCCACACACTCTTACATGTACACTTATATACTCATACACACACATACACATACCTACATATACCATATACACACTTAACTCACACACACTTATTGTATATATACTTACACTTATACACACGCACAGATCAGAACATATGTACTGTACATGCACACATGGGTACACATGTGGATATAAAACACATGAACACACACACACATGTGTGGTGACATAGATACAAACACACAGACACATACCTCCATCAAATCATTTCTCGTTCTCCTTTGCTCCAAACAGAAAGCCCTAGTTTGCTCAATATATCCTGATAAGACATGTTCTCTAATCCAGGCAGCATCCTGGTAAATCTCCTCTGTACCCTCTCTAAAGCTTCCACATTTACTGTTGCCCATCGTGAATTCAGTTGCCTGCCCAGGAGAGGAGAAATGGAAAATGGCTAGTACAAACAAGTCAGTCTTGTACCAAGTTTTCTCCCACAGGTTTAATAGTTTGTGGTATGCTTTGCCGAGGAACCAGTTTGCTAAATCATGGTGCTACTAAATCACACCAACACTGATGGTTTGAGAACAGATGTCAGATCTTGCTGCATTCCCTGGGCTCCACCATAGTACATCCCAGCCCATATCTTAAGATCAAGTTCAAATTAATCATCGTTAATTGTATACAGATAAACAAAACAATATTCCTCGGGGACCAAAACACAGTACATACATCACATAAAATAATATTAACAGATAAATAAAGCATTCTGTAGATATGTAAGTTGATATAAAGTGTGTATAGGAAAATTAGTAAAATACAATGGTATTACTATTACTGGCACTGTCATAAATAATGTGTATTGGATGGTAGCATGGTGATCAGAAGTGTCACAGTCTGGGGGAAGAAGCTCCAAATTGAGGTTTCTATTCCCCCTCTCAATCAATTGTCCATGTCCTGCTTTTACGGGATGAAGAATATTGCCAGAGCAAATAACCTTGGTCGGTTGCTGCACTCAAGATTAACCAAATAGCCATGTTGCTAAGATTTACACATGAATGATGACTACCTGGGTCTTCAATGACAACAGACCTGTCATAGAGAAATAAGGGAGTGTTCACAGAAAGCTAATGTTCCATAGTTTTCTTTGGAAGGCTATGCTAAATGCTCTCAAGTTGTGCTTTCTCCCCTCAGGTTGCATGGGACTAGAACTAAAGGTCATAGGCTTAAAGGTGAAAGTCAAAATATCTACAGGGAATCTGAAGGAAACTTCTTCATCAGGTGAAATGAGCCGTCTGAAGAAGTGGTGGGTCCAGGTTCAATTGTAACATTTAAGAGAAGTTTGGATAGACTTGTGGATGACAAATTTATGGAGGTCTATGGTCTAGGTGCTAGTAGATAGGACTTGGTAGAAGACTAGGTCAGCACTGATTAGATGAGCTGAATAGCCAGTTTCTATGTTGAAGTACTTTATGACTCTGTTTCAGTGCTGGAGTACCTTTTGATCCTTTGATTCTATGTACATATCTATATTTGCTCACTTCCCTGCACACCTCACGATATAGGCACCATAAAGCCATATAAGCATAAGACATAGGAGCAGCATTAGGCAATTTAGCACATAGAGTCTGCATTACCATTTCATCTTCGCTGATTTATTATTGCTCCCAATCCCATTCTCCTGACCTCTCCTTGTAACCCTTAATGTTCTTACTAATCAAGAAGCTATCAACTTCTGCTCTAAACATACCCAATGACTTAGCCTCCACAGCAGTCATTGTCAATGAATTCCACAGATTCACCACCAGCTGGTAAAGAAATTAATCCTCACAGCCTAATCCACCTCCTGCCTGAATGGTCTGACACTCCATTGCCCTGCAGTGGAATATGAAGAGGTATCCTGAAGAACTGGCTTTTACGCTGAGTGTTTCACAATCTAAATTCTTTCCAACCAATGGAATGATTTCTGACCTCTCACTATGGTGTTGTAGTGTACATGGGAGCCAATGGGCACCCAATGAGCTCCCATGATGTCTTGACTTGCTCTGTAGGGATTGGTTAAATAACAAATTTTCTCCCAGAAAGAAGTCCTCAGCTTATTGTGAAACCATTGGAGTGAAATTTTCAGGCCGGCCTAAGTGGGAACGATTGCCCTGTGTGTCATTTCTAACTGTTGCTTTTTTCATTCTCTCTGGATTTGATAGAACTACTGCTTGGCTCAATTTTACAGCCCCTGAATGATCTTATTCGGCCAAGGTTGGACTAACTCACAGGCCATGGACTGATGGCTGGCTACACTTTGGTTCATGCAAATAGAGCTGTTACATTACCTGGCAGATGCAGGTACTGGCACCACCATGGGCAGGAAATTTGCTCTCGGCTGTTTCTATTCCAGTACTTGCTCCAGGGAAATGCATCCTACTCCACTTACACCTGTCTGCCATGCACCATCCATTATGAAACTCAACAAAGCTTGTTCTCAGGCACAACATGATTCTTTTTTTATTGTGTCATCTCATCTCTTACAGCAAGTATTATCTCATATGGTACATGTACCCACATTGATAATAAATATACTTTGACTTTGAGTATTTGACAATTAGTGAAATAGCACTCCTAACATAATCAACAAAATAGGAAATGAGTGGTAGTTCCAAAGGGGTGCACAAGTGATTTTTTTGCATTATTCTTTTGTTTTCCTCGGTGTTTTCACCTTCTTCACTGTCTTGCATAATTTGAGTATAATTTATGCATGTTTATGTTCTTTGTGTTGTCTGAACCTGTGCCTGTGATGCTGCTGCAAGCGAGTTTTTCATTGCACAGTGCCTCACCAGACCAGCACATATAACAATAAGCTTGACTGAAACACAAGAAATCCTGCAGATACTGGAAATCCAGTGCCACACACACAATCTGGAGGAACTCAGTAGGTCAAGCAGCATCGGTAAAGAGGAATGAACAGTCGACATTTTGGACTAATGCCCTTCATCGGGATTGGAAAAGAAATGGAGAAGAAGCCAGAACACGAAGGTAGTGGGAGAGGGAGGAATACAAGTTGGCCAGTTATAGGCAAGACCAAGTGAGGGGGAAGATGGGTGGGTGGGTGGGGGAGGGATGAAGTAAGAAGCAGGGAGGTGATAGGTGGAAAAGGTAAAGGTTGATGAAGAAGCAGTCTGATATGATAGGAGAGTGAATCATGGGAGAATGGGAAGGAGGAAGTGCACCCAAGGGAGGAGATGGACAGGTAAGCAGAAGAGAAAGGGCGAGAGGGGAGCCAGATTGGGGAATGGAAGAAGAGAGAAGGAGAAAGAAGAAAAAATTACTGGAAGTTAGAGAAATCGATTTTCATGCAATCAGGATGGAGGCTAACCAGATATCACCTTCCTTCAGACTCACATGTAACATAAAGGTGAGGAAGGGGATGCTTGCTTCACTCCTGAGGTTCCCCTTGGAGCTAATGAGCTTTCATTCATCTCCAGATTGTGCAAGACAAAGGCAGGCGTAAGGGCATAAATTGCTGGAAACACTGAGCAGGTCAGGCAGAATCTGTGCAGGAAGAACCAGAACCAACGTTTTCATGGATGCTGCAGGGGACACCTAGCATTTTATGTTTTTGCATCAGGATTTTGACATCTGTAGCTTTTGATTTTCAGTCAGTTGAAGGAAATATATTTTGAATTAAGGCACTTTTACTGATAGATTCTACAGTTCTGGAAGTTGGTTGGTGATGATCTAAATAGGGTGGCACATTAGCATAGTTGTTAGCTTTATGCTCTACAGTGTCAGCATTCCTATCGCTATCTGTAAGGAGTTTCTACATTCTCCCCATGACTGTGTTGGTTTCTTCAAGGTTCCTCCCATATTCTGAAGGTGTACAGATTGGGGTTAGTAAGTTGTGGTCACGCAATGTTGATGCCTGAAGAGTGGCAACACTTGCAGGCTGACCCCAGCTCAATCCTCCAATTATGTTAGTCGCTGATGCAAGCAATTCATTTCACTGTATGTTTTGATGTTTTGAATAGATTAGGACTTTCTTCCCTGGAGCGAAGGAGAATGAAGTATACAAAATTATGAAGCATATAGATAGGATAAATCTAACCAGGCTTTTTCTACTGTTTCAATGAGGCTAAAACTAGAGGCTATGGGTTAAGGGTGAAAGATGAAATGTTTAAGGGGATCTTCTTCACTCAGACTGTGATGTGAGTGTGGAACAAACTGCCGGCAGAAGTGGTGAATATGGACTCAATTTCAACATTTAAGAGAAATTTGGATGGGTAGATAGATGGGAGGGGTATGGAGGGCTATGGTCCAGATTCAGACCGATGGAACTAGGCAGCATAATAGTTTGGCACTGACTAACTATTAGTCACAGCATAATAGTTTGGACCTGCTTCTGTGCTGTAGTGTTCTATGACTCTATGTCAATAGTGTGAGCATCAACTAACCATTTCACCTTTCCAATCCTTCAACAGAAACCAGTAACAAAAAGGAATGGAATTTCCAATTGGGTCATCTGATGGTTTGCCATTATTTCAGAGCCTGGACAAAACCCAGGAAAGACACCATAAATATTGCGATTGGGAGAAAGCCAACAGGAGAAATGCAATCACCAGCCAACCCCCGTCAAGGTCTGTCAAGAAAAGAGATCAGACACTTGTTCAACTTTCCAAAGTTCACATGCAAAGGGTTTCCAGCAATTACTTTGTAAGTTGGAACACATGCTTTCTGAGTCTCAGTAGTTACACTTCAGTTGGAGTTTTAGTATCTCTGCAGATGTATAATGGGAAATAGTTAAGTAGGGAACAAAATGGGTACAAATCAGCAGATTTCAGTAAGGAGAAATGTCAGTATCAAAGCCTGGCGCTTACTGGAGAGATCAGAATCAGAATTAGGTTTATTATCACAACATATGACATGAAATATGTTTTCTAAGACCAGAGGGTACAGCTTCAGGATAAAAGGATGTTCCTTTAGAACAGAAATAATAAGGAGGAATTTACGTAGCCAGAGGATGGTGGATCTGTGGAATTCATGAGTTCATGGACCATTCAGAAATCAGAAACTTAAAACATTATAAGTACTCACAGGACAGGTAACAAAAATTAACACCAGAGGAATAATAAATAATAAAGGAAAACTAAAATTTTAAATTGGAACAACTGAAAAGGAGCATAAGTGCAAACCAGAAGAAAATTAAAAGGCATTTTTTCTTTTACAAAGATTAGTCACAAAATGTCAAGACTCTTAAGCAATAAAATAAGTAGCAGAGATTTTAAGAAACCCCTTGAACTCAAGGAGAAAGTTATGAAAATAAGATTCAACATTTGACTTTACACATTTTTAAGCATTTTTGGAGCCTGGTCCAAAAAAATATATCGCAGGAAGCACTACAAGTAAGCCCCCACACAGTTCAGGATAAGTATTGTTCAGACCATCTTGGAGAATTCCTCTGATCTTCTCCAGTATAGTGCTGCAGGATGTGTGTTGGCAGATCAGGTTTCACTGAATATCACATCTGAAAGGGACATCTCCAACCTGAGGGGAACCTTCTTCACCCAGAGGGAGAACGGGTGGACGAGACTTTGTTTCAACATTTAAGAGAAGTTTGGATAAGTACTGTATATGGATGGCAGGGATACAGTCAAGGTACAGGTTGATGGGGCTAAGCAGAACAACTGTTCAGTATAGATCAGATGGGCTGAAGGGCCTTTTTCTGTGCTCTAGTCTTCTAAGTCTCTAAGACTCTATAACAAGATGGGAATAAGACAGATATAAGCAGTTGGGATAAAGCAAATCCTTTGTGGAACACGTCTTTTTTATGTTTTTATGTATTGCATTGCAATAAATTTCACAACGTATATAGAAACATAGATGCATAGAAAATCTACAGCACAGTACAGGCCCTATGGCCCATAAAGCTGTGCTGAACATGTCCTTGCCTTAGAATTTACCTAGGGTTACACATAGCCCTCTATTTTTCTGAGCTCCATGTACCTGTCCAGGAGTCTCTTAAAAGACCCTATCATATCCACCTCCACCACTATTGCCAGCTGCCCATTCCAAGCACTCACCACTCTCTGCATAAAAAAATTTACCCCTAACATCTCCTCTGTACCTTCTTCCAAGCACCTTAAAACTGTGCCCTCTCATGCTAGCTATTTCAGCCCTGGGAAAAAACCTCTATCCACACGATCAATGCCTCTCACCATCTTATACACCTCTATCAGGTCCGTCACTCCAAGGAAAAAAGGCCGAGTTCACTCAACCTATTCTCATGAGGCATGCTCCACAATCCAGGCAACAACCTTGTAAATCTCCTCTGCACATTTTTTATAGTTTGCACATGCTTCCTGTAGTGAGGTGACCAGATCTAAGCACAGTACTCCAAGTGGGGTCTGAGCAGGGTCCTATATAGCTGCAACACTACCTCTTGGCTCCTAAACTCAATCCCACAATTGATGAAGGCCAATGCACTGTATGCCTTCTTAACCACAGAGTTAACCTGCACAGCAGCTTTGAGTGTCCTATGGACTCAGACCCTAAGATCCCTCTGATCCTCCATACTGCTAAGTGTCTTAACATTAATACTATATTCTGTCATCATATTTGACCTACCAAAATGAACCACTTCAAGCTTATCTGTGTTGAACTCTATCTGCCACTTCTCAGTCCAGTTTTGCATCCTATCGGAAGGCATGACCTGCCTTTGACAAAGCAATGCTGACTATTCCTAATCATATTATGCCTCTCTAAATGTTCATAAATCCTGCCTCTCAGGATCTTCTCCATCAACTGAAGTAAGACTCACTGGTCTCTAATTTCCTGGGCTATCTCTACTCCCTTTCTTGAATAATGGAACAATATCTGCAACCCTTCAATCCTCTGGAACCTCTCCCATCCCCATTGTTGATGCAAAGATCATCGCCAAGGGCTCAGCAATCGCCTCCCACAGTAGCCTGGGGTACATCTCATCCAGTCTCAGTGACTTATCCAACTTGATGGTTTCCAAAAGCTCCACCACATTCTCTTTCTTAATATCTACATGCTTAAGCTTTTCAATCAGCTGTAAATCATCCCTACAATCACCAAGATCTTTTCTGTAGTGATTACTGAAGCAAAGTACTCATTAAGTACCTCTGCTATCTCCTCCGATTCCATACACACTTTTCCACTGTCACACTTGATTGGTCCTATTCTCTCATGTATTGTCCTTTTGCTCTTCACATACTTATAGAATGCCTTGGGGTTTTCCTTAATCCTGTCTGCTAAGGCCTTCTCATGGCCCCTTCTGGCTCTCCTAATTTCTTTCTTAAGCTCCTTCCTGTTAGCCTTATGATCTTTTAGATCTCTAACATTACCTAGTTTTTTGAACCTTTCGTAAGCTCTTCTTCTTGACTAGATTTACAACAGCCTTTGTACACCACAGTTCCTGTACCCTACCAACTTTCTCCTGCCCCATTGGAAAGTACCTATGCGGAACTCCACACAAATATCCCTTGAACATTTGCCACATTTCTTCCGTACATTTCCATGAGACCATCTGTTCCCAATTTATGCTTCCAAGTTCCTGAATGATAGCTTCATATTTCCCCTTATTCCAATTAAACACTTTCCTAACTTGTCTGTTCCTATCCCTCTCCAATGCTCCAATGTGATCTCTATCTCCAAAATGCTCCTCTACTGAGAGATCTGACACCTGACCAGGTTCATTTCCCAATACCAGATCAAGTACAGCCTCTCCTCTTGTAGGTTTATCTACATATTGTGTCAAGAACCCTTCTTGAACACACCTATCAAACTCCACCCCATTTAAACCCCTTGCTCTAGGGACATAGCAATCGATACTTGGGAAATTAATATTTTCTACCATGACAACCCTGTTATTATTAAACCTTTCCAGAATCTGTCTCCCTATCTGCTCCTTGATGTCGCTGTTGGGTGGTCTGAAAAAAAAGTAGAGTTATTGACCCCTTCCTGTTCCTAACTTCCACCCACAGATATTCTGTAGACAATCCCTCCATGTCTTCCTGCTTTTCTGCAGCCGTGACACTACCTCTGATCAACAGTGCCACACCCCCACCTCTTTTACCTCCCTCCCTGTCCTTTCTGAAACATCTAAAGCCTGGCACTCAAAGTAACTATTCCTGCTCCTGAGCCATCCAAGTCTCTGTAATGGCCACAACATTATAGCTCCAAGTACTGATCCACACTCATCCGTTTTTTTCATAATACTCCTTGCATTAAAATAGACGCATCTCAAACCATCGGTCTCAGTGCGTCCCTTCTCTGTCACCGGCCTATCCTCTCTCTTGCACTGTCTCCAAGCTTTCTCTATCTGTGAGTCAACCGCCTCTTCCTCTGTCTCTTCAGTTTGGTTCCCACCCCCCAGCAATCCCAATTTAAACTCTCCCCAGTAGCCTTAGCAAACCTCCCAGCCAGGATATTGGTTTCCCTGGGATTCAAGTGCAACTCGTCCTTTTTGTACAGATCACTCCTGCCCCAAAGGAGGTGCCAAAGATCCAGAAATCTGAATCCCTGCCTCCTGCTCCAATCCCTCGGTCACGCATTTATCCTCCACCTCACTCTATTCCTATACTCACTGTTGTGTGGCGCAGACAGTAATCCCGAGATGACTACCTTTGTGGTCCTGCTTCTCAACTTCCTTCCTAACTCCCTGTGGTCTGCTTTCAGGACCTCCTCCCTTTTCCTATCTACGTCATTGGTACCAATATGTACCATGAACTCCTGGCTGTTCTCCCTCCCACTGCCGGATATTGTGGACACGATCAGAAACGTCCCAGACCCTGGCACCTGGGAGTCAAACTACCATCCATATCATATCATATCAGTGATATTAAACCTGATTCTGATTCTTATTCTGAGATTCAGGTTGGGAAGTAGAAAATGACTAGAAGGGGAACAAACACAAAATGCTAAAGGAACTCAGCAAGCCAGGCAGCATCTATGAATAGAGTACAGTCAACGTTTCCAACCAAAACGCTTTGGGAGGATTGGCAAAAAAAGCTGAGGAGTAGAGGCTGAAATGTTGACTGTACTTCTTCCTATAGATGCTGCCTGGCCTGCTGCATTCCACCAGCATTTTGTGTGTGTTGCATGAGTAGATTTAAAAGTTGGGGGGAGGGGAGAAACAAACACAAGGTGATAGGTGACAGCTGAAGGGAGGGATTAAGTAAAGCAAAGTTGATTTGTGAAAGAGACAGAAGGCCATGGAAGACACAAAAGGGGAGGAGCACCAGAGCAAGGTGATGGGTGGGCGAGGAGATAAGGTGAGAGAGGAAAAAGGGGATGGGAAATGGTGAAGGAGGAGAGTGGGGGCATTACCGGGTTTGAGGAGTCGATGTTCACGCCATCAGGTTGGAGGCTACCCAAGCGGAATATAAGTTGTTGTTCACCACGACTGTGGAGGAGGCTATGGATGGACATATTGGAATGGAAATGGGAGATCTCGCTTGTTCTGGCGGATGGAGCGTAGATACTCTGTGAAGCAGTTCCCAATCTACGTCAGGTCTCACCTATGTACAAGATACCACACTGAGAGCACCGGACACAGTATATGACCCCAAAAGACTCACCTCACCTCACCTGGGAGGTTTGTTTAGCCCCTAAATGGTAGTGAGGGAGGAGGTGTAGATGCAGGGGTAACATTTGTTCCACTTGCAAGGATTAGTGCTGGAGGAGATCAGTGGGAAGGGACAGATGGATAAGGAAGTCATGTAGGAAGTAATCCCTTCAGAAAGCAGAAAGTCAGGGGGAGGGGTGATTAGGGAAAGATGTGTTTGGTGATGGGATCCCATTTGAGATGGCAGAAATTTCAGAGAATTATGTGCTGGACACGGAGGCTGGTGGAGTGGTAGGTGAGGACAAGAGGAATCCTATCCCTAGGTGGGTGGCAGGAGGATGGGGTAAGAGCAGATGTGCATGAAATAAAAGAGATGTAATTGAGGGCAGCTTTGATGGTGTGGGAAGGGAACCCCTTTCTTTGAAAAAAGAGGACATCTCCTTCATTCTGGAATGAAAAGCCTTATCCTGAGAGCAGATGTGGTGGAGATGGAGGAATTGATAGAAGAAGATGGCGTTCTTACATGTGACAGGATGGAAAAGGGGTATAGTCCAGGTAGCTATGAGAGTCCATGGGTTTATAATACACATCAGGAATTGAGGTTGAAAAGGGGGAGGGCGGAGTCGGAAATGAACCAGAGGTAAGTTTGAAGGCAAAGTGGATGAAGTTGACAAGTTCAGCATGGATGCAGGAAATGCAGCACCAATGCATTTGTCGATGTAGTATAGGAAAAGGGCAGGATGTCACCAGGTGGGCACTTTGTGTGTGCATTACTTGGATTTCCAGCATTTACAGATTTTCTCTTTGTTTGTGAAAGATTAGAAAGGAAAAGGTTTATTTAACTCTATACAGGTGGGGCTATGGAAGTCTCTGTCTGAAAGGATGGGACAATAAAAACCTTCACCACAATTAAAACAAGAGCTGAAGACCCATATTCTACAGACTGAGCTGAGATTAATCACATCCACCATGTAAATAGCTTCCCCCTGTGGTGTGGCATTCTATGCCATCAGAAAGCAGGTGGATGTTTTAGATCAGAACATTTCCCAGCAGTGAAGTGTTCCAATGATAATCATTCACTCTGAAGGAGTAAGCTAGCTGCAGGAAGAGCTCTGGATATACTCCTAGGAATTGCTACTGGGCTCTAATTAGGTACCCTCTGTACCAAATAATGTGACCACCGAGTGTATGTTCTTGATCTTCTGCTGCTGTAGTCCATCCACTTCAAGGTTTGATATGTTGTACATACACAGATGTCCAACTGCACACCATTGCTATATTGTGTGGTTATTTGAATTACTGTTGCTTTCCTGTCAGCTTGAACCAGTCTGCCCATTCTCAGGCCACTCTCATCAACAAGGCATTTTCACCCACAGAACTGCAGCTCACTGGATATTTATTGTTTTTCGTACCATTTTCTGATGTTTGGTCTGAACAACAACTGAGCCTCTTGTCCATGTCTGCATGCTTTATGCACTGAGTTGCTGTCACATTAGATATTTGCATTAACAAGCAGATGTACAGGTGTACCTAATAAATTGGCCACTGAGTGTAAATTGTCTAATTAAACAAACTTTATCAGCTGCCAGGCATCAGGCTTTTCACACTCAATGGAAGCACTTTAGCTTTACCACATAGCAGGGCCTAAGTAGAGTGAGAAGAAACAGAACAAGCAACCAGAGCCTGGTGAAAGAGGTGACCTTGAAAGAGAAGCTCAGGGAACATGTGTGCTGCTGCAGTGGGAGATATAGTGTGCAGCAGATCCACATGGTTACGGGAGTGCTAGAGGAGCAAAGAGTTTAGGAAAAAGATGCAGAGTTATATGACATTACAAAAATAGTTTGGAGGGAGAGCAGCTGCAAGCAATTTACAGCCATGAAAAACTAAACTATTTGGCTTCGTATCTGGTGACATGGAACTCAAGCACAAAAGGGTCACTTGGAAGCTGCTGTAGAAGTCTTGCTTGGAGTTTTCTGCAGCCTGTTGTGAAAAGGATCCAGAAATAATGAGGAAAGTCTGACTACCTCAGATGGTAGAGCATGAGACTCCTAATACCAGGGTTGTGTGTTTGTGCCCCACATTGTGTGCTAGTTCTTTCACTGTGGTCATGCTATGTTGACACCAGATGTAAAGCAACACCTGCTGGCGCTCCAACACATCCTTGTTGACACAAACTATGCTTTTCACTGTATATTTCATAAGACGTAGGAGCAAAATTCAGCCTATTAAGTCTGCTCCGCCCTTTTGATCATGGCTGATTTATTATCCCTCTCAATCCGATTTTTCTGCTTTCTCCCCTTACTAATCAAGAACCTATCAACCTCCACTTTATGTATATGTAGCAAAGCTGACCTTAATCTTTCATTAATTGCGAGCTGTGTTCAGAAAGGGCACTGCTGTCAATGAGCTTCAGGATTTTTGATACAAGTGACTGATAAATATAATCTAATCTTAAAAAAAATGGCAGAAAATAATTGCTTCAACCTCTGCAGGGATGGAGGGTTCTAAAGAAGTGTCTGAGGCTTAAATAGGATCAAAGTAAAAGTCAAAGTTGAGTTTATTGTCATCTGTACGAGTACACATTTGCACAAGTGTAATGAAAGGCTTATTTGCAGCAGCATCAGATAAACAGCATTCACAAGAAAAACGTAAATTAACAATAAAGTACTGTAGCTATACAACTTTAAAGTAAAGAGCGCAGGTAATACAGGTCCATTATAGCACCAAGTGGTCAGAGTGGCTATAACTGCAACAATTTACAGTGCCAGCGTTTGGAAGATCAATGTTTAATTTCTGCCACTGTCTATAGGGAGTTTTTACATTGTCCACATGACTGTGTGGGTTTCCACTGGGTGCTTCAGTTCCCACCCACATTCTAAAGGCATACATGTTGGGAGGTTAATTTGTCACGTGGGTGTAATTGGGCAGTATGGACTCTCTGGGATGGAAGGGACTGTTATTGTGCTGTAACTCTAAATAAAAAATAAATGGATTAATCCATCTGAAGAAGGGACTCAGCCCAAAATATTGAATGTTTATTCCTCTTCATAGGTGCTGCTGACCTGCTGAGATCCTCCAGCATTTTATGTGTGTTGCTCAGGATTTCCAGCATCTACAGACTTTCTTGTGTTTAGATCTAATAGAGCTGTCCACCATATGAGTAACTAATGTAAGAAGTAGATTCTCCCACTGGTCGAACAAAGTGGAAAGATCAAACAAAATACAGTATAAGGATAACCAACATGGTCTCTGCATAAGGGAAGGCCTTAGCAGACAGGATTAAAGAAAACCCCATCCTTAACTACCCAGCAGATGCCTTTTTCAAAAACTCCCTTCTGGAAAAAGTACAGGGGCAGGGCTATTAAAACAAAAACATCACAGCATCTTAAAAGTTTTTTTTCCCCAGGCAGTTAATCTGATCAACCATTCTAGTTAGCACCCCGCCCCCCTCTATCTACTACCCCTATCACTGCACTGCCCTGTAAACACTTTAAGCAACTTTTTATAATGCAGTTTTACATTGTAAATACATGCTGCTGTTTACTGTATGTAAGCACATGGTAACATAGCAGATAACTTAATGCTTTACAGAGCCAGCAATCCTGGCTCAATTCCACCACTGCCTGTAAGGAACTTGTATGTTCCCCCTGTGACAATGTGGGTTTCCTCCAAATGATACAGTTTCTTCTCACATTCCAAAGATGTACAAATTAGTAGAATAATTGGAGGCATACAGAAGGTGTAATTGGGCAGCATAGGCTTGTTAGGATGAAAGGGCTAATCACTGCTGTACTGCTGTATCTCTAAAATTTTATTCCATATCTATATTTCTAACTTTATTTCATATGTCATCAGTTTTCATAACTGTTGAATGTTGTTCTTTCTGTTGCCTGTCGCTCCAACACAGTGCAGCAAATTCCTAATACATAAATGGTGGATAAAGTTGATTCTTAATTAATTGCATTCAGTAGGTTCCACTCTTATCGCAGCGGAGAGTTTGAGACCCACTCTAGTAACCTGAGAACAAGCCAGTCTGGAGGACGGATGCAGAGCAGAGGGGGTATGGATCTGTCAGCTTCCAACCAAGGTGCTAAACTGAGGCTGAGCCTGCTACCCTCAGGTGAATATAAAATACCCCACAGCTAGTCTGAAGTAGAGATGGAGGATGCCCACTCTAGCATTTAACTCTGCAAGCATTTTTCACATGGTGGGGCACTGGGAGGTGTTCAAAGTGTCCTTGTGCTCACTCCATAAGAACACTCAGGTTCAGCAAGCAATTAGCACGGCAAATGATCTATCTGTTGGGTCATTGCTGGAGGCTTTGAGTGCAAGAGTAGAGATATCTCACTGCAGTTCTACAAGGTCTCAGTGGGAACATGCCTGGAGTATTGTGTTTAATTTTGATTCCCATATCTAAATAAAGATATGCTTACTAATGAAGCAGAGCAGCAAAATTAGCTCCTGGGATGATCTGACACATTAGTCAAGAATTTTAAAAAATGGAAGGGTATCTGATTACTCTGTATCTGCATTCTGTTATTGTTTTACCCTCTTCCACCTCAATGCACCATGCAATTATTTGATAGGTATGAACAGTATTTCAAGTTCAGATTTATCGTCCTTCCACTATATACAGGTAAACAAAACAACATTTCTCCAGACCAACATGCATAATGTAGTACATGTACAGTAACTCACACATCACCGAAAATAATATTACTACAAATAAATGGTAATATTTACCATTTACATTACCACAAAATATATTCCAGAAGATTGACATTTAGTGTAAAATCAAAAAGTAAACAGTATAATACTACTGGCACTTCATACTTGATGAGATCTGGGTGATAGCAGAGAGTGCAATAGTCTGATGGACTAGGAGAAGAAGCTGTTCCCCATCCTAACAGTTCTTGTCCTGATGCTACTGTATCTCCTGCCTGATGATAGGGGGTCAAAGAGATTGTGGAACGGATGGGAGATATCCTTGACAATGTTTGTTAAGGAACTCACAAGCTTTTCACTGTATCTTGGCATATGTGATAGTTATAAACTGATTCCAATTCTAATAAACAAGACCAGGTAAGATGGATAAATTTTCTCCCCAACAGAGTCTAAGTGAACCAGATGTATTTATCATTAATCCAATTGGTTCATTACTGGCAGTAGTCCCTGTTTACCCCAGATATGAGGATGCTTGCTATGATGGCAGTGTAGAATTGCACTAGTTTTTTGATAGTTTTATACTTTATTCTGCATTGTTATTGTCTTGCCTTATTCTAGCGAAGTGCACTGTGTAACAAACTAATCTGTATGAACAAGCTTTTCATTGTATCTTGTTACATTTGATACCAATAAACTAATTCCAACCTCAATCAGTGGTGCAAAATTCTTAAAGTAGATGCAGATAGGATACTTTTCCTGAGTAAGGAAGCTAAGAATTGTGAGGAATGGCTTCAGAATGAAGGATTAGCCAAATGGCACTGAAGTCAAGAACAATTTGTACACTTTGTAAACCTTTGTCCCATACAGTGGGCACCTTTGTAAATCTTTGCCCTGCAAGTCTGAAAGTTCACAGATGTACTGTGGAGAGCATTCAAGCTGGATGCTTCACCACCAGGATCGGGAAAAGATGTTTCTAAACGAAGCCAGCTCCATCACGGGCACTAGCCTCCCATCGAATACATCTTTAAAAGGCAATGAAGCTGGCATCTATCATAAAGGAACCGTACCATCTAAGACATGCCTCAATATCAGGAAGAAGGTACAGGGGCCTGAAGACACACACTCAATGTTTTAGGAACAGTTTCTTCCCTTCTACTATCAAATTTCTGAATGGTCCATGAACCATTGAACATTATCTCATTCTGCACTACTGCACTACTGCACTACTTATTTGTTTTAATTTCTTATTGTAATTTATAATATTTTTAAGGTATTGCACTGTACTGCTGTCACAAAGCAACACATTTCACAGTATATATCAATGATAATAAACCTGATTCTGATTCTAATCCATTAAAATAGTAAAAGTTTGCCTAAACATTGGATCACATGGTAGTTACTTTTTAGACATGATTGTGTAATCTTCAGATTGTGTAGATCGACCCAATAATATTGCTAATCCCAAGATTTGAGAGTGCATTTCTGCCCAAGATCAAGCATGGGAAAGCCAGTTCATATATTGAGCATGCACCTGATAACATCCCTATACATGTGATGCATATTTTTACCCATTGCATTATATGTTGCAAATAACATCTCCAAAATACTATAAGAGATAAGACCAGATTTAGGCCATTTGTCCATCAAATTTGTTCTGCCATTCAATCATGGCTGATTTATTTTTCCTCTCAGCTTCATCCTCCTGTCTTTTCCCCATAACTTTTGACACCATTACTAATAAAGAGCCTAACAACCTCCACTTTAAATGTGCCCAATGACTTGGCCTCTGCAGCCATCTGTAGCAATGAATTTCACAGATTCACCACCTGCTGGCTGAAGGAATTCCTCCTCACCACTATTCTAAAGTGATGTCCTTTGTAGGGTGTCCCTCCCACTGTTGGAAACATCCTCTCCACATCCACTCCAGCTCAGCAAGGGGACCCCAACTTAATTCTAGATTCTAGGCCTTTCAATAATCTGTATATTTCAATGAGATCTTCCTTTGGTTTTCTAAGCTCTAGTGAATACAGGCCCAGAGACTTCAAATACTCCTCATAAATTAACACCTTAATTCCTGGGAACATTCTTGTGAACCTTCTCTGGTCCCTCTCTCAGCACATCTTTGTTACAGAGCCCAAACCTACATGCAATACTCCAAATGTGGTCTGACCAATGTCTTATAAAGCCTAGGCATAATGTTCTTGCTGTAATAATCTAATCCTGTGGAAATAAATGCAAACATGGGATTCACATTCCTTACTATCAACTCAACTTGCCAGTTAACCTTGAGGGAATCCTGCACAAGGATTCTCAAGTTCTTTGTAACTTTAATTTCTGAATTTGTTCCCTCCTTTAGAAAATAGGCTATACCTTTATTCCTTCTACCAAATTGCAGGAGTCATATCCTGTCCATATCTCCTTGCAGTGACCATTGCTCAACCTTATCCCCTTCTTGGCCTATACTTCAACTGCCCAGATCTTGCATGTCTCTCTGAGTGAATGTGGGAAGTGTCTCCCTCTTCCCTGAGTCTTATTTTCCACAATGGAAGTCAACATGTGTTAGAACATAAGACTACAAGATATAGCAGCAGAAGAGGGCTATTCGGCCTATTCAATCATGGGCTGAGCCAATTCTTCCAGTCATCCCCACTCCCCTGCCTCCTTCCCGTACCCTTTGATGCCCTGGCTAATCAAGAACCTATCTATCTCTGCCTTAAATGTACCTAATAACTTGGCCTCCACAGCTGCTCATGGCAACAAATTTCACAGATTTACCACTCTCTGACTAAAGTAATTTCTCCACATTTCTGTTCCAAATGGACATCCTTCAATCCTGAAGTTGTACCCTCTTGTCCTGGGCTCCACTACCATAGAAACATAGAAAGCCTACAGCACAATACAGGCCCTTCAGCCCACAAAGCTGTGCCGCACATGTCCTTACCTTAGAAATTACCTAGAGTTACCCAAAGCCCTCTAATTTTCTAAGCTCCATGTACCTATCCAGAAGTCTCTTAAACAACCCTTACATATCCGCCTCCTCCACTGTCACTTGCTGCCCATTCCATGCAATCACCACTCTCTGTGTAAAAAACTTACCCCTAACATCTCTTCTGTACCTACTTCCAAGCACCTTAAACCTGTGCCCTCTCATGCTAGACATTTCAGCCCAGGGAAAAAGCCTCTGACAATCCACACAATCAATGCCTCTCATCATATTATACACCTCTACTCGGTCACCGCTCATCCTCTGTCGCTCCAAGTAAGGAGCCCAAAACTGCACATAATACTCCAAGTGTGGTCTGACGAGTGCCTTATCATCACATCACATCAACATCACATCCCTGTGATGTGTGCCTCAACATCACATCCCTGCTCTTATATACTATACCACTAGAAATGGATGCCAACATTGCATTCACCTTCTTCACCACTGACTCAACCTGGAGGTTAAGCTTTAGGGTATGCTGCACAAGGATTCCCAAATCCCTTTGCACCTCTGCATTTTGAATTCTCTCCCCATCTAAATAGTAGTCTGCCCGTTTCTTTCTTCCAACAAAGTGCATGATCATACACTTTCCAACATTGTATTTCATTTGCCACTTCTTTGCCCATTCCTAAACTACCTAAGTCTCTCTGCAGGCTCTCTGTTTCCTCAACACTACCCACTCCTCCACCTATCTTTGTATCATTGGCAAATTTAACCACAAATCCATTAATCCCATAGTCCAAATCATTGACATACATCATAAAAAGAAGCAGTCCCAACACCAACCCCTGTGGAACTCCACTGGTAACCGGCAGCCAGCCAGAATAGGATCCCTTTATTCCTACTCTCTGTTTTTGGCTGATCAGCCAATATGCTCCACCCGTGCTAGTGTTGTTGTATGGTTCTCTGGGGAAAGGGGGGAAGTGTTAAATTAAGAGGAGATGGGTGCTTTTCTTTGATTAGTAAACAGCAAAGTATCAGGGACTGTGTCAAGGGCCCACAATTCCTGGGCATAACCTACCCTAATACTCCATGCTGGATTTTAGCAATTTATGCAGCCACATTTTGGATGAACAGAGTGGGTGCATCCATTACAACACTGAGTTTACTTCCAGGGATCTTTCCCCTAATACAAGGAGACATAATTTTAAGATGATTGGAGGAAAATATAGAAGGAATGGCAGAGGTAGGTTCTTTACACAGAGAGTGGTAGTTGCTTGGAATACCCTGCCAGGGGTGGTGATAGAAGTATGTATATCAGGGACATTTAAGAAACTCTTGGATAGGCACATGGATGAAAGAAAAATGGAGGGCTATGTGGAAGGGAAGAGTTAGATTGATCTTAGAGTAGGTTAAAACAACAAACTGTGCTGTAATGTTCTATGTTCCAGGCAATATTGTCAAATTTAGAAGTCATAAAGATTCTCAACCCTGAAAGGACTTCAAAGGAGAAGCACAGAATTCAAGGAGGAGGCTCCTGTACAGGGAAGTGTCAATGCAGTTGATTAATAGACTGATTCTGTCCCGGCACATTCTGCAATCAGCATTTGCATACTAGGCTGTTCAGTTCAGTCCATGTTCTCTGGACTAAGCATGCAGCCAAGAAAGGAGAGGCAACAGTTCAATCAACACTGTTCAGACATGAGATCAAACAGAGGTATGCCCCTATGGACATTTTGAAAGAAATTGCAAACTATTTTATTATTTACACAGTTCATGATAGGAATAAATAAATCAAATACATTTAGTCTCATTAATACAAAGTCAGGTGTTGCTGTCTTTCTTTATTTGTCTAAAAATATACATAAGTGTCGGTGATTTCATCCTCATGTTGTAAAAGACTTATTACAATGGCAAGGGCTAATACACACTTCCAACCTGTTAAAGAATGTTTCTGAAACTTCTGTCTACAGAAACAGGAATTGGTTTCAAAGGTACTTAGTGAGTTCCACAGTTCATCAGAGGCCTTGCTCAAGATTATGGAACATAGAACCTACTTCAGATTCAATCGATTCTTTCTCTCCCACATTCTTTAGAGGGCAGAAGTGGATGGAAATGGAGAAGGAGGGATAATGAGAGGGTGGAGCATCGTAACATAGAACAGTGTAGCACCATGCACTCATCCTCCTTCACTCCAAAAAGAAAAGCACTTGCTCATTCAACCTATCCTTTTGAGATACGCTTTCCAATCCACACAGCATCTGGTAAATCTCCTCTGCACCCACTCTAAAACTTCCTATAATGAACAGAAATGGACAGAGCAGTCCAAACAGGATTTATACAGCTGCTACATTACCTCGTGCATCTTGAACTCAGTTCCCTGACTAATGAAGGTGGACATAGAAGAACAAATAGACAGATAGATAGATTAGATGGAATGATGGATAGATGATAGGAGAAAATGCTGGAAACACCCAGCAGATTAAGGAAAATAAAACCAAAGAAAATTTCCTTTTGCAAAAGACATTGCCTTGTCTTTCTGCAAGATCTCTGTTTGGTTAATTGTCTTCTAATTCTTGGATTACTCATGTTAAACTCACTTTCTCACATTGAGATTTAGGGCCTATGATATATCATTCTATTAGGAGAGAACGCCTTTTTGTTTATTTTGCAGAGTGCGTGTAGGGCTGATGGTTTGACTGATGTCTGATTAATGAGAGGCAGATGGGCTGGATTGCAACAGATCATAAAAGTTAGCAGTTTTCAGATGAAAAAAAAATAAGGAAAGGCATGGTGTGGCAAAAGACAGATCTTCCCATCAAACTGACTCCAAATACAAACCAGATGGATTTGTTGGCATCCATCCGGTTGCCTAAAAACCTCCCAGGGCAGAGATTGATCAGTAACTGGGTGGAGAAATCAAGGTGATGACAAGGAGAGACAATGCAGAAGGAGCCTATCAAAAGTCCTGGTCGCAGGAGAATCAAGAGAAGAAAACTAGTTACCTTTCTCTACTTCACAGGAGGTGGCCTTCATTCTGAAGGCAAGCATTAATTACTAATGAGTGCTGTAAAGCTTTATGCTAACTGGTTGCTAAAGCCACTGCCTAATGGCTTGGACCCTTCTCCCTGGTTGGGAGCACTCAGTGTTGTACAGTAACAATGCTATGACAAACTCACCTTCCAGCGACTTTACTACCAGAAGCAATAGTCAACAAGCCAGTGCAACGACATAATATGGTGCATTTCATGCAACCAACCAGGATAGCACTCGATGGTGACTGCAATACTGTGGGTTCCAGAATTTAGGGGTGTGGTAGCACCACAGTTAGGCTACCAGGCCAACAGCCAGAGTTCTAAACCATTGATCGAGTGCCATGAGTTTGAATCCCAGCCCAGCAGCTGTGAAACTTAAATGCAAGTGGTAAAATAAATCTGGATTTTTGTTTAAAAGAAACTGACCTCAGTAACAGTAACCATAAAGCTACTGAATTGTTGTAAACTGTGGTCACTGATATCTGCTAACTTCCCAGTGGGGAATAGTTCATTAACACTCACTAAATCTACCTGTCTAGTTTATGTGATTCCAGCCCCTTTGTGATTCATTCTTAACATCCATTTAGCTCAGTGACAGGTAATGACATACAATAAACACCGGCATCGCTTCATCTCGGATATGAATAAATACAACTATATACACAGGGTAAGGCCAGTAAGTTTTCATCTGGTGTGGGGAATAATGAATCAGTTCAAATTTTATTGGGTTTAATGTACGGAATTTAAACCTGTCCTAGAATCAGAACTGTGGGCTGCAGTCACATGTTTTGCAATTAGGATCATAGAGTCTTAGAGACTACAGCATAAAAAGAGGCTTTTGGCCCATCCAGTCCATGCTGACCCGATCTTCTACCTAGTCCCATCTCTGCACCCAGACCATAGCCCTCCAACTCCTCCCATTTACGTACTTATCCAAACCTCTCTTCAATGTTGAAAATTAACTCACATCTAGCACTTCACCTGGCAACTTGTTCCACATCTCACCATCCTCTGACATTTCACCTTTCACCTTTAACTTATAATCTCTAGTTCTAGTCTTACCCAACCTCAGTGGAAAAAGCCTATTTGCATTTATCCCATCTATACCCCTCATAATTTTGTATACCTTTGCTAAATCTCTCCTCATTCTCCTGTGCTCCACAAGGAAAATCATTTTCACCTAATTAACCTTTCTGTGATGAGAGATCTCAACAAGGATGGCTTTGATCCAAGTGCTAGAATATCCGAGGCTGGAATCAAGACATGGCACAAAACTGAGCAAAGCCAAAATGCAGGACGATATCTCTAGTTGGGCTTACGATTGAGCACCAAACCTCAGTTCAAAGGGGCCCTTTAAATACACAATACTTGGCGCCCAAAGTGAGATTGCCATTTTGCGGGGTTCCTGAACCCTTGTAGGTGCTGTGCCAGCTATCTATATTCCAGAGTTCGAGTGTCTGAACACCGGAAGCTGGTGTAATTGGATGCACGTCGTAACAGGACACCCTCCCCTATGGCTGACTTCTGACTGCCCTGGCTGCTCAGAGAGATGACGATTGGAGTTGTGGATGAGAATCAGATCTAAGAAACCCCACACTGAAGGGTTTTGGCCTGAAACGTTGACAGTGCTTCTCCCTATAGATGCTGCCTGGCCTGCTGTGTTCCTCCAGCATTTTGTGTGTGCTGCTTGAATTTCCAGCATCTGCAGGTTTCCTCGTGTCTGCTTTTTAAATCTCCTCTGCACCCTTTCTATGCTTTCCACATCCTTCCTGTAGTGAGGTGACCAGAACTGAGCACAGTACTCCAAGTGGGGTCTGACCAGGGTCTTATATAGCTGCAACATTATACCTCTCGGCTCCTAAACTCAATCCCACGATTGATGGCCAATGCATCGTATGCTTTCTTAACCACAGAGTCAACCAATGCAACAGCTTTGAGCATCCTATGGACTCAGACCCCAAGATCCCTCTGATCCTCCACACTGCCAAGAGTCTTAACATTAATACTATATTCTGCCATCATATTTGACCTACCAAAATGAACCACCTCACACTTATCTGGGTTGAACTCCATCTGCTACTTCTCAGCCCAGTTTTACATCCTGTTGATGTCCCACTGTAACCTCTGACAGCCCTCCACACTATCCACAACACCCCAACCTTTGTGTCATCAGCAAATTTACTAACCCATCCCTCTTCTTCCTTATCCAGGTCATCTATAAAAATCACAAAGAGAACAGGTCCCAGAACAGATCCCTGAGGCTCCAGTCACCAACCTCCATGCAGAATATGTCCCATCTACAACCACTCCTGTGGGCAAGCCAATTCTGGATCCACAAAGCAAGGTCCCCTTGGATTCCATGCCTCCTCACTTTCTCAATTAGCCATGCATGGAGTACCTTATCAAATGCCTTGCTGAAATCCATATACACTACATATACTGGTCTACTTTCATCAATGTGTTTAGTCACATCCTCAAAAAATTCAATCAGATCTGCCTTTGACAAAGCCGTGCTGACTATTCCTAATCATATTATGCCTCTTCAAATGTTCATAAATCCTGACTCTCAGAATCTTCTCCATCAACTCATTGGTCTATAATTTCCTGGGCTATCTCTACTCCCTTTCTTGAATAAGGGAACAACATCTGCAACCCTCCAATCCTCCAGAACCTCTCCCATCCCCACTGATGATGCAAAGAATGATGGGTCTTGAATGACCATATCTTGGTCAGGCCATTGTACTGCGGGTGAGATCCAGAGGGAAGTCTTGCTGTTGCTCTAATCAGCTTGCAAAATGCCCTCCAGAAACATGATGTGAATTGTGGTCAACAATCTGTGACTATGACCACCTGAAATCCAATAACTCTGAAGACCTGGTCCAGGACAATTTCAGTCATATCTGCCGCAGATGGTAACTTGAACAAGGCAATGAATCTGGAGCTCTTTGCAAATTGATCAACAATTACCATGATGACAGTTTTCACCCCAGAAGGTGGAAGACCCATGACAAGGTCCATGGAGATGTGCACTCATGGTCTGTCTGGCACAGGGAGAGAATGGAGAAGCCCTTGAGGTTGGGTATGGGGCTCTTTGTTCCAGGTGCAGACCTCGCATGCCTGCACATATTGTCGAACCTCTTTCACCATTCCGGACCACTGATACCCTCTCTTGACAAACTTGGAGGTCCTGACAATGGGTGATCAGTCATTCTTGATGAATATCCCCACTGATGTACCTGTGACCTGGTGGTCAAACAGTTGACCTGCAGGACTCTCCATAGAAATCTCCCCTTGTGCCTGGGCCTTGTGAACAAGCTCATCAATTCCCCAATGGATTGGCACTATCACCTTCACTTGGGCCAAAATGGTGGTAAGTTGCTCCTCTCCTTCGGGTTTGTCGAACTAACAAGACAAGGCATCTGGTTTTCAATTCTTTGACCCCACTTGATAGGTCAGAACAAAGTTAAAAAAGTTGAAGAACTGAGACCACCAGGTTTGTCTGGAATTCATTCTGTTGGCCTCCTAAATATAAGCCAGATGACTGGACGTTTGTGGTCAATCTCTGACTGCCTAGGTCTTTATAGTGTCCATCTTGAGATAGCCATTGGAGATGATGAAACCCAAAACTGAAGTAGTGAACTTCAAAGTTCTCTAACTTAACATATCGCTATGGTCTAGAAGCCTCTATAAAATATCTTTGATGATAGTGATATGCTCCATGGGTTTTGAGGAGATTAAAATATTATCCAAGTTGATGAAGGCATACTTATGGAGGGTATCCTGGAGTACATCGATAATAAAGGCCTGAAAAATCTGCTGGAGTGTTCGCAAGGCCTAGGGGCATTACCAGGTACTCATAATGCCCTGTCAGGGTATTGAATGCAGTCTTTCACTCATTGCCTTCCCTTATACGGACCAGATTGTATGCACTCCGTAGGTCTAGCCTGATGAATACTCTTGGCCTTTGGATAATCTCAAAGGCAATATTCATGAGTAACAATCCTTGGCTGTTATGCAGTTTAATACTCTATAATCAATACGTGGCCGCAGGCTCTCATCCTTCTATTGTATGAAGAAGAAGCCTGTGCCAACTGGTTAGGTGGAAGGCTGATTAAATCCCAAAGCAAGAGCCTCCTTTATATATTCTTCCATTGCTCTTCTTTCTGGACCAGAGAATGCATATAATCAATCTCACAGAGGATCTATAGCACAGTCATAGGGTCGGTGTGGTGGACGAGTCAAGGCATTTCCCTTGCTAATGACCTCTTCCAAGTTCTTATATACAGAAATAAATTTGATCGGCTCGGGTGTTGCAGGATCTTTTGAACCATCCTTCAAGGACGACTCCTCAGGCTTCTCAGGTGGCAGGGTGGTTCAACCAAATTCCGAGTCTCCTCCCTCGGTTCACTAGACTCCATTGTATCCTCAGGTGACTGCAATAAGGTATTACAAATGGTCCTTGCACCCCAGGAAAGGCTCCAAGTGTCTGCATATAGGAGTCTTCCCTTTAGTTGGGACCTAGCGGCTGGATCCCTTAGGCTTTGGGTTGTATTGCACTGAAGTTGTCCCTTTGCTGGTCGTTGGTCTCAAGAAAGTCTGGAGGTTGGAACACCATGCTGCAAACATACCCTCTTACAGTGACTGGACCAAGCAATGATTCTCCGCTCCCTCCAGTCCATGGATGGGTTCTGCTGGGACAGCCAAGGATACCCAAGGGTCAGGGGTACGAGTGGGAAGCCACTGATATAGAAACTAATGTCTTCCACATGATCCCCATCCTCACCTGCAAATGCACCATCTGTTGCTGGATCTGCCTGGAACCTAGCGTGCAGCCATCCAAGACATTTGCGGGCATGGGCTGGCTCAATTCTCATAGCTGTATGTCAAACTGGCTAGTTTGAGTATAGGATATTGAGATACTGGCTAGTTGCTAATCTAGAAAATGACCCGTTGGCCCAGAGTCCTCAAAAACCTTCACCTGCCTCAAGTTCTTACTCCAGATGGACTCTGCCTTCAGAATGAAACCAGAATCCGTGGGATTGGAAGTAGTGACTGCTACCATCATAGTCCTCCTGATACTGGAAGGTCTTAGCAGTTCTCCAGGTGGCTGTAGTTTTGAAAGTTTGGTCCGCTGGTGACCTGCATCCCTGCAGTAATAGCAGCAGCCTTAATCCCAATGACCTCTCATCAGCAGAGAGCCTCGTGTAACCGATCTACATGGACTCGACAGAGTCCCAAGCAGGAGACAGGCTGGTCATGGTCCAAGACTGGTGGGTGGAACCAAATGGATTGAGTTCAAGCTCAGGTTGGCCCTCTTCGACCTCATAACATAGACCCTCTTACGCTCTGCTAGGCGATTGTCAAGGTGATGGATTGGTTGTCTCTCCCAAGGTGAGGGCATCCCAGAGTCTGTGGGGGTACAGAGTGGGCAAGGCCTTCCCATTCCAACCACTCTCTTGCACCACAGTTCGGAACACAGTAGCATAGTCGGCCACTGACTGACTTCCCTGATGTAACTTCAACAGACCGTCCACGTCCACAATAGTGCAGACTATTATCTAAATGTGGAGAAGGTTCAAACATCAGAGGTGCAGAAGGACTTAGGAGTCCTCGTGCAGGGCTCCCAGAAGGTTAATTTACAGGTTGAGTCTCTGGTAAAGAAGACAAATGCAATGTTGCAATTTATTTCAAGGGGAATAGAATATAAAAACAAGGAGATAATGCTGAGGCTTTATATGACACTAGTTAGGCTGGACTTGGAGTATTTTCAACAGTTTTGGGCCCCATATCCCAGAAAGCATGTTTTGTCATTGGAGAGAGTCCAAGGGAGGTTCACAAGGATGATTCCGGGGATGAAAGGGTTAATATATGAGAAACGTTTGGTAGCTTTGGGCCTGTATTCACTAGAATTTAGAAGAATGTGAGGGGATCTTATTGAAACCTACCTCGTTTGAAAGGACTAGATAAGGTGGATGTGGAGAGAATGGTTCCTGTGGTGGGGGTATCCAGAACTAGAGGAAACAGCCTCAAAATTGAGGGGTGATATTTTAGAACAGAGGTAAGGATGAAATTTTTAAGCCAGTGAGTAGTAAATCTGTGGAATGCTCTGTCATAGACTGTGGTGGAGGCCAAATCTGTGGGTATACTTAAGGCAGAAATTGATAGTTTCTTGATCAGTCAGGGCATCAAAGGATATAGCGAGAAGGTCGGTGTATGGGGTTGAGAGGGATCCAGCATCAGCCATTATGAAATGGTGGAGCAGACTCTATGGGCTGGATGGCCTAATTCTGCTCCTATGTCTTATAGTCTTATGGCTCTGTCTGCGCCAGCAGGATGATTAAATACCTGTCCCATGGTGGCCATGAATTCCTCCAAATCCGTGCAAATCTCTGACCTTCATTCCCAATGTGCAGTGGCCCAGGTGAAGGCCCTCCCAGTCAGGAGAGAGATCATGAAGGCCACTTTTGCACACTCAGAAGGGAACCGGGACGGCTGGAGTTCAAACACCAATGAGCATGGAGTGAGGAAGCTGTGGCAAGAACACGGGTCTCTGTCAAACCTCTCCAGGCTCGAAAGCTATATTGTTTCCATAGAGCAACTCCAACATCCTCCTTGTGATAGCTGAGACATGGTGGCCTGGAGGTCGTGTAGCTCCAGGTTCTGTCTGGAAATCCTCTTGCTGTGGCTGACAACTGCAACCAAGAGACTCTGGTACCCCACTGGATATATCTTGGCTCAGTTGTACTGTGACTAGAGACCTTGATGAGGATGGCTTGCACCCAAGTGCTTGAGTATCTGAGGCTGGAATCAAGACAAGATATAAAGTTGGAACAAGAACGGACAAAATCTAAACACTAAACGATATCTCTAGATAGGCTTACGATTGAACACCGAAACTCAGTTCAGTTGCTCTTTAAATAATCAATACTTGGCACCGAAAACATGATTGCTAATTAGCGGGGCTCCTGAACCATTAAAGGGGCCACACCAGCTATCCATATTCCAGAGAGTTAGAGCTTCTAAATGCCGGAAGCTGGTGTGGTTGGGTGCATGTTATAACACTTTCAATACAACTGAAGTCCTCAAGTTCTGGCAACGTCCTTGTAATTTTTCTCTGTACTCTTTCAATCTTATTGATATCTTTCCCATAGGTAGGTGATCAGAACTGCACAAATCTCTCCAAATTTGGCCTCACCAATGTCTTATACAACTTCAACATAACATCCCAATTCCTTAACTCAATACTCATAGGGTCATTCTTCAATCTAGCCCCTCAGAGAGTCACACATGATGAAAACAGCCCAAATGGTCCATGCTGATTAAGATGTGCATCTCTATGCTAGCCGCATTTTCTTGCATATGGCCCATATCTCTCTAAACTTTTTCTATTCATGTACCTGCCAAAATGCCTCAGAAACATTATAATTACACCTACCTCCACCACTTCCTCATTGAATTTACCCACCACACTCTCTATAAAAATTTTAAAAATTGCCTCTCGGGTTCCATGTAACAACCACCCCCCCCCCCCAACTTTAAAACGGAGGCCTCTAGCTTTAGACTCCTCCACCTGGGGAAATAAAACCATAACCATCACCTTTCCTACACCCCTCGTGACTTTATAAATGTTATCCCCCGGCCTCCAAAATTCTAGGAAAAACAGCCCCTGGGATCTTTGGGTCCATGTCCATAGACCCCTCAAAATTGACAAGGTTGTTTAGAAATATAAGGTGTGTTGACCTTCATTAGCCAGGGGACTGAGTTCAAGAGCCTTGAGGTAATGATACATCTCTATAAAACTCTGGCTAGACCACAATTGGAGTATTGCCTTCAGTTCTTGTTGCCTGCCACGTGCATAATGACCTTCTCACCCATCTACACTGTTTCCATTTCACTGCAACAGGACTGTATCTGTCTGTGCCTTGCTTGTTTAAACCTCTGTTTAAATGATTCTTAAACATGGTGATGGTATCAGACCACCTGGTGAAGAAGGCACTTAGGACACTGGCTTTCATTGGTCAGGATACTGAGTATAGAAGTTGGGATGTTATGTTGCAGTTGTACAAGGTGTTACTGAGGCCACATTTGGAATATGGTGTTCAGTTTGGTTTCCTGTTATTTATTCAGAGGTACAGCATGGTAATAGGCCCTTCCAACCTAATGAACCAGTGCCATCCAGTTACACCCATGCAACTAATTCACCTTCTAATCCATGCACCTTTGGAATGTGGGGGTGCGGGGGGAATCCAGAGGAAAGCCACACAGTCGCAGGGGGAATGTACAAACTCCGTACTGAGAACAGCGCGATTGAACCCAGTTCTCTGCTGCTTTAATAGTATCACACTATGCTTCCGTGCCTCTCTGGTACTGTGCATAATTTTGTACCGCATTATAGCCAAGATGCCATTAAGCTGGAAAGATGTCATTAAGCAAAGGAAATTCATGAGGATGTTTCTAAAACGAGGGACTGAGTTATGGAGAGAGGTTTAGTCAGATGAGATTCTTTTCATTGGCATGTAGGAGAATGAGGTGAGATCTTACAGTGTAGGTGTATAAAACCATGAGAGGCAAAGATAGAGTGAATGCAGTCTTTTTCCCCTGGGTTGGAGAACCAAGATCTGAGGGCACAGGTTTAAGATGAGATGGGAGTGATTTAATTGTAACCTGAGGGGCAACTTTTTCACCCTGAAGGTGGTCTGTGAGTGTAAATATGCAGAGTGTAGAGAGCATCGGTTTAAGGTGAGTAGAGAGGGATTTAATCCTGAGGGGCGTGGTTGATATATGGGACAACCTGTGAGAGGAAGTGAGGCAGGAACATTAATAACATTTTAACTGTACTTGGATGGTTAGGAAAGGTTTAAATGTATATGGTCTAAACAAGGCAACCAGGCCTAGATTGGATAGAAATATTGGTTAGCATTGGCTCATTGGCCCAAATGGTCTGTTTCCATGCTGTATGAATCTATGTTTCCGCCACCTCCTCTGCAGCACAATCACAAATTCAACCACTCTCTGTGTAGAAACCTTGCCCCTCAGATATCGTTCCAGTCCTATGCAATCTACCTAAAGAAAAGATCTGAGAAACACAATACAATCAGGCTCAAAGGAAGGGTGTAGACAAACATTTTCTAGACTTGAAACCAACTGTGAAAGTTATTTTCACAAACATAGCATTGGTTACAGTGGTAAACAGAGTCAGCAGTGGTTTCAATACTAGGCAGCCTTTTTACACTGGGATTTCTCTAAGCACTTTCAACACATCCAGTCAGGATGCTTAGAAACAGCTGACACAATCCAAATGTTATAACGGCATGAACAGCAATTGTTTCGCTGGGGTCAGTTGCTTCTGTTAATGCCCAGTGAGGTCTTACTGTACGACCGTGCCAATGAGCCACCTATCCTGCCTGTACAGTTCAGGCAATGTTGCCGCAACCATATTTTTGGCTTTCTTTGTCTCCTATGACATTTACTTTGGCACTGAAGGTGGCATTGCCTTCAGAGACATACACGCCAGATTGCTACTTTACAGATTGTGCAGGTCTGATGCCAGCATTGGTGGTGAAATCCTAATGTAAACATACTATAAGATAAATGGAATCCTTTTAAGAACATGCAGGTGTCTGAGAGACCATTGCATTCCATCTGGTCAGTCCCCATGTCTATGCAATATCATATCCCATGATATCCACAGCACAATTCTATCTAATTTCTTTGTCAGGCATTTATCCAACTCGTTTGAATTTTTTGATATAATCAGCCCACACTGCCTGCCTCCCTTGGCAATGCATTCTGTATATTCATCAATCTCTGTGTAAATCCATTTGTTTGCCCCTTTCTGAATTAGTGACTGCCCCTCTTGTAGAATCTCTGCCTGTGTTAAACAGAGCCATGTTTAGTGCTCAAGTGCAATGTAGGTTTTTAGCTGCTTTCATCAGGTTATTCCTTCTCCTGGCTTCTGCAGCCTCTTGCCTTGTCGGTTTAGCTGTTTCACTGATCGTGGTCAATCTTGAGTACTGTGCTAACCTAGGGCTGCCTCATCATATGTTCACCCCGTTTTTCACTCCTGATCCCGCATTGCCATGTGGGGACGAGAGAGAAGGAAAGTAAGATAGAGTGGGAGTGAAACAAAGAGAAGGTGTAAGGGTGAAAAAGACAAGGACAGAGGAAGGGAAAGGAGGGGAGAGAATGGCAGAGAGTAAAAGACAGAAGGTGAAAGGAGAAATGGCGGGTAAAGAGTGAGGGGCAAGTGATCTTTAGAGGGGCAGATGGGGGCAAAAATGGAAAAGGTGGAATAATGAGAGGATGGAATGTTTTGTAAGTGTCCAAGACAAGTGAATGCGCAGGAAACATCATTGTGGATACCACCCCCATTGCAAACTGCCTTTCCCAAAACTCCATTTTGAAAATCTTTTGGGCTATTACAACAAAAACATAACACCATCTTAAAAGTTTCTTCCCCAGACAGTTAGCCTGATCAACCATTCTAATTAGTATTCCCCGACTCTTTCTATCTAGTACAACCAGCACTGCAGTGCACTTAAATACATCTTTCTAATGCAGTTTACATAGTAAATACATGCTGATATTTATGTATTTATGCACATTTTAGTCCACATCCATTCTTTAATTTTGTAATTCTTTATTCTTTTTAATAATTGAATGTTTTTTTGTTGCATGTTAGACCTGACCAACAAACCACAGCAAATTCCTAACACATGTAAATGTATATGGCAAATAAATAAAATTGGAGTTCTGTAATATCACTTTAACAGCCTTAAGATGCTACAAAGAAAATGAAGGCTTTCTGAAACAGACTATCCATTATAATGAAACAATTAGTACTAATTTGTGCACAATAAGACCTCACAAACAACAATGTAGTCTGCAGAGACCCAATACACTGACTCTTGAGGATGGTGAAGGAATAAATACAGGCAAACTCTCCTCAGTAAAGCAGTGTTTTGGGGTACTTTACATCTAGCTAAGAGGTCTTGCAGGACTTAACATGTTAAAAAAGATCTCTGAGAGTGCAGCATTCTCTCAGTGTTAATGGCAAAGATTAGCTTTATTTCTCATATTTACATTGAAACACTGAAGTATACAGGGAAATGTGTCCTTAGTGTCAATGCCCAACATAATCCGAAGATTGTGCTGGGGGCAGCCCACAAGCACCACCATGCTTCCAGCACCAATATCACATGCCCACAGATTACTACCCATCACTCACACGTCTTTGGAATGTAGGAGGAAAGCAGAGCACCCAGAGGAAACCCATGCATTCAATATTTAGTGAACTTGTGTGCCTAAACAACCTGCAAATATATTCTTTGTTCTTTTCTCCATTCATATCTGGGATGTGGACATCATTGTATTTATTATGATAGAACATAGAACTGTACAGCATAGTACAGGTCCTTTGTTCCGATTTTTAACCTACTCGAAGATAAACCAGACCCTTCTCTCCCACATAGTCCTCCATTTTTCTTTCATTCATGTGCCCATGTAAGAGTCTCTTAAATGACCCTAATTTAGCTGCCCCTACCACCACCCCTGACAACATGGTCCATGCGCTTACCACTACCTGTAAAATACCTACCTCGGACATAGTCCTCCATACACCTTAAAATAATGTCCCCTCATATTATTTATTTCCACCCTGGGAAAAAGTCTCTAGCTGTCTTCTCCACCTATGCCTCTTACTATATTGTATACCTTTATCAAATCAGCTCTTATCCTTCACTCCACCTCTCCTCATAAGTCATCCTCTCTAATCCAGACAGTATTCTGGTAAATCTCCTCTGCACCTTCTCTAAATCATCCACATCCTTCCTATAAAAAGGTGACATCTGTTCACTCAATCATTACCTCGTATCAAGGTATAGACATCTTACACCCTCCTCTAACCACCCTGAGCTAAATGTAGTTAGATTAACAGCAGTGCTGCTGATGTTGCAATCCTACTTGTGAACTCTTGTAAAACTCACATTCAGTATTACTTGGACTATTATTTAGAAAATGAGGGCACATTGCGAAGAGCGATTGTTTATTCAGGTGGAGAGATTTCCTTTATCCATGTGCCCTCTCCCCTCACATTAATGCACAGAACAGAGACAGTCTGAGAACATGGTGTGCACCTAATCACAGAGTCATAGAACACTGCAGCACAGAAACAAGCTCTTTGGTCCATCTTGTCCATTCTACACTAATATTCTGCCTAGTCTCATTGATCTGCATCTGGACCATGCCCTTCCATATCTCTCTCATCCATGTACTTATCAAAGCTTCTCTTAAATATTGCAATCAAACCCACATCCACCACTCTTCTGGCAACTTGTTCCACATTTTCACCATCCTCTGAGTAAAGCAGTTTACACTAATTAATTATTCACCTTTCACCCTTAACCTATTACCTCTCACTCAACCTCAGTGGAAAAACATGTCTGCTTGCATTAACCCTTTCTATACTCCTCATAACTTGGTATACCTCTATCAGATCTCCCCTCATTCTTCTACTCTCCAGGGAATCAAACCCTAACCTCTTCAAGCTTTCTCTGTAACTCAGGTTCTTAATTCTCAACAACATCCTTGTAAATTTTCTTGGTACTTTTTCAATCTTATTGATATCTTTCCTGTAGGTAGATGACCGCAATTGCACACAATACTCTAAATTTGCCCTCACCAAAGCTTATCCAACTTCAACACAACATCCCAACCCCTGTACTGAATACCTTGATTTATGAAGCCCAACATAACAAAAGCATTCTTTACAACCCAATTTACTTGTGTATTCCTTGATGGCACTTTCAAGGAATTATGGATCTGTATTCCCAGATTCCTCTGTCTATCATTCTCCTCAGTCCAGTAAAATCTGCTCCTCTTGCCTGACCAGTGTTCATTGGAACCCTAGCACACTCTGTTATGCAGCCACTCAAGGGAAGTCAGTCTATGAAATCTCCTCACCTCCCTTATCTCTGATACATGTA
Source organism: Hypanus sabinus (assembly GCF_030144855.1). Lineage (NCBI taxonomy): Eukaryota > Metazoa > Chordata > Chondrichthyes > Myliobatiformes > Dasyatidae > Hypanus > Hypanus sabinus. The sequence continues at coordinate 58,254,972 of NC_082721.1, read as the reverse complement.
GGCAGGGTGTGATCTCTACTGTCTTGAAATATGGATGGAGAAGGCAGTCAAGTTAGTGCTGGACAGTGTGAAGAGCAAAGGTTTTGTCTTGCATACTCTGCCAACGAAATGCTTCCATCCTCTACTTCCATAGGTGCACAAAAAGCAATTTGATATCAAAGTCACCATATCCTAACTTGAGATTAATTTTCTTCCAGGCATTTACAGGCAACTAAATAGAACTTAACTAAATAGAATACAATACAATTTATAACAAAAAGCATAAATTCTTTTTGACTGTACACTTTTCCATAGATTCTGCCTGGCCTGCTGAGTTCCTCCAGCATTTTGTGTGTAGCTATACATAAGCAAAAACTGACAACCAAAAATGGGCAGAAGAAGTGTAACTACAAATAAATACTACTGAGAATGTGAGTTGCAGAGTCTTTGAAAGTAAGTCTGTAGGTGGTGGAATCAGTTCAGCATTGAGGTGAGTGAAGTTATCCACACCTAAGGCTTCTGTACTTCCTGCCTGATGGTAGCAATGAGAAGAGAGCATGCCCAAATGGTGAGGGTCTTTGATGATGGACATTGCGTTCTTGTGGCAGTAATCCCTGTCAATGTACTTAGTGGTGTCGAGTATTTTACCTGTGATGGACTGGTTGTATCCATCGCTTTCTGTAGACTTTTCCATTCCTGGCCATTAGTATTTCCATACCAGGCCATGATGTAACCAATTGGGATACTCTTCACTGTGAATCTATAGAAGTTCGTTAAAGTTTTAAATGACTGCCGAATCTACAGAAATGTCTACGTAGAGGTGCTGTCATGCCTTCTTTGTGACCTGTATGCTGGTCACGAGACAGATCCCTTTAAAACGAAGGAATTTAAAGTTACTGACCCTCTCCATTTTCATTCCTCTAATGAGGACTGGGTCATGGCTTGCTTCTCCTATAGTCAATCATCAGCTCTTTGCTTTTGCTGATATTGAGTGAGAGGTTGTTTTTGTGGCACCATTCAATCAGGTTTCCAATCTTCCTACTATGTGCTAATTCATCATCACCTTTGATCCATCCTCTTCCGCCTGTGGAGCTCTGGCTATGGGATTTAACCCATGGCACATGACATATGGGAGCACCAAGAGCAGAGATTTGCATCCAGTTTCCCTGGGCTATAGCCCAGTTTTGTCTCCCCTCCCTTCAACCAATTGCCACATGATTCCAATCCCAATCCCAGAGTCTCATCTACCCTGTTCTCCTTTCACCTGGATCAGGATGGAGCCCTACCCTGATATCTCCGTGGCTGGTGAATAATGTTCTCCCTTGGAGGTTGGCAGTATGCCCAGTGAAGATGCCACTGAGTATGTTCCCACTCACCCAATACTCCAAAAGCTCCAACTCATGCCTGGTGAATGTCTGCCATCTAGTGTTGAACATAGGAACTGGTGATGTATACCCCAGAATCAGGAGGCACAAAACGCTGGAGGAACTCAGCAAGTCAGGTAGCATCTATGGAGGAGAATAAACAGTCAACATTTTGTGCCAAGACCCTTCACTAGAACAGAGAAGGGTCTTGGCACAGGATTTCATAGATAATGCTTGGCCTGCCAAGTTCCTCCAGAATTCGTGTATTGCTCTGGATTTTCAGCATCTGCGGAATCTACTGAGTCTCCATGACCTTGTCCACCTTCATCCTCAGAAATGTCCTGGTACTGGCTCTCCCCAAATTATGGATTTATGGACACCTATAGATATGAACAAGCTCCCATTATAGTGCTAAATTCTAGAGCCCGATGGACATACAGTGAATACTGTAAATTCATTCCTCCAAACAACAAAAACTAGTTTCCTCCCTTTCATCACTTTTAGTAATTTTTCTTTCTTTCCAGTATATTTCTTTCTTGCCATTCATTACAATACTTTGGAGGTATGGTTCCATATCAAGTTATTTTGTCTATTTACTAATTTATGGACAAAATCAGTTTATGCACATTGGTATAATTGGAACCCATTTTTTACCTAAGGCATACTGTAACTGTTTCCAGCACCTCCTTCACCTCCAAAAATGTGATGACCAGATCTGTAGAGCAGACCTGATGGCCCAAATAGCCAAATTCTCCTCAATACAGGTTATGCTCCATGGACAAAATACTCCTTATGTGGCCTAACCAGTTAAATTAGTCTCCCTGCTTCTGTTTACTCTGGCTCTAACAATAATTCCAAGTTCAAAGGGTGTGAAGGATTTAGAAAAGTTCAGGTTTTTTGTCCTCAAGGAAAATAAAAGTTAAAAGAAAATTTATTATCTAAGTACATATATGTCACCATAAACTGTACAACCCTGAGATTTGTTTCCTTACAATCACACTTAGTAAATCTACAAACCATAATGGAATCAATGAAAGACCACAACAAACAGAGTAGACAAGCAATCAATGTGTAATTTACAATAAACTGTACAAATACAAAGGAGAAAAATATAATAGTAATAATAATAAATTAATAAACAAACAATTAAATAGATATATCAATAGACAAGCAAATAAATAAATAAATAGATGCATACATAATAAATAAATAGATAAATCTATTAATCAAGCTATTCATTCCTTGATTGATAATTAGATCGATAGATAAATAAATAAGCAGCTAATAAGTATCAAGAACATGAGATGAAGACTCCTTGAATGTGAGTGCATAGGTTGGGAAACAGTTCAGTGATTGGACAAGTGAAGTTGAAGCAACACACACAAAATGCTGGTGGAATGCAGCAGGCCAGGGCCGAGACGTCGACAGTGCTTCTTCCTATAGATACTGCCTGGCCTGCTGTGTTCCACCAGCGTTTTGTGTGTGTTGCTTGAATTTCCAGCATCTGCAGATTTCCTCGTGTTTGCTAAGTGAAGTTAAATGAAGTTTTCTACAATATTTCAAATGCCTGACGGTTGAGAGGTAATAACTGTACCTGAACCTGATAATAAGAGTCCTGAGGCTCCTGTATGTCCTTCCTGATGGCAGCAGTGTGAAGAGAGTCAGACCTGAGGTGTAGGGGATCTCTGATTGATGGATGCTGCTTTCCTGCAACAGCATGCCGTATGGATGTGCTCAGTGGAGGGGAAGTCTTTACCCATGATGGACAGGGCCATGTCCACTACTTTTTGCATTCAAGGGCATTGGTGTTTCCATACCAGGCTTTCATGCAACCAGTCAATATGCTCTCCATCACATGTCTATAGAAGTTTGCCAAACTTTGCCACATCATGCTAAATCTTCACAAACTTCTAGAGAAATAATGCTCTGTCATGCTTGCTTCATAGAAGTGGTAATTGGATCCTTGACATGTACAAAATATTGAATTATCATAGAATCATTCAGAAATATTACATTTAATCTGCTCAGTTTAGTATGTAAATGTAAATGTAAAACCAAGTTAGTAAAATCAAGAGGAGCAAGAAATTATTTGCATTATGTAGCTAACAGTGTATAGGAGGAATCAAATGTTTGTTGCAATGGGAGTGACAAATGGGAGAGGCACAATTGGGCAGTTAGTTTCCCTACAACTCTCCCAAAGGACTGCAGACTGTTTCACACTCTGCATCAAAAGGTCGTCTTCCCTGTTGACTGATCCAATAATGTCACTTATTTTCATTTAGACCATAAGACATGGGGGCAGACTTAGGCCATTTGGCCCATTGACTCTGCTCTGCCTTTCCTTCATGGGTGATTATTATCCCTTTCAATCCTATTCTCCTGCCTTATCCCTGTAACCTTTGACATCCTTACTAATCAAGAACTTATCTACCTCCACTATAAATATACCCAATGACTTCCACTGTCTCCTCTGACTTTGAATTCCACAGATTCACCACCCTCTGGCAAAAGAAATTCCTTGTCATCTCTGTTCTAAAGGGACGTCATTCTATTCTGAGGCTGTGCTCTCTGGTCCTAGACTCTCCCACTATAGGAAACATCCGCTCTCTCCAGGCTCATTCAATAGGTTTCAATGAGATCCCTTCCCCTACATTTTTCTAACCTCCAGTTTTCTAACCCAGGGCCATCAAATGCATCTCATACATTTACCCTTTAATTCCCAAGATAATTTTTATGAACCTCCTGTGGACCTCACCAATGCCAGCACATCTTTTCTAGTGAGCAGAGTGTCAGAGTGGGAGGCAGGAAAATGTAGGGGGCACTTTGCAGATGTCATTGTAAATGTAAATAGGTCTGGGATTTTTTTATGAAGAAGTGAAAGCTTTGATTGGTATGTTAGCAAGTTTCACTTGTAAGTTGGTTCTGCTACAGACAGTGTAGAAGGTTGTTGAAGGTTACAATGGGACTTTGGTAGGATGCAGATATGGGCTGAGAAATGGCAGATGGAGTTCAACCCAGAAAAGAGTGAAGTGATTCACTTTGGGAGGTAGAAATTGAAGGCAGAATGCAGGGTTAATGGCAGTATTCTTAACAGTGTGGAGAAGCAGATCCTCAATATTGCCAGGCAGGTTAATAGGGTTGTTAAGAAGGTGTATATTGTGTTAGTCTTCATTAGTTAGGTGACTGAGTTCAAGAGCCATGAGGTAACTTTGCATCTCTATAAAACTCTGGTTAGACACCACTTGGAATATTATGTTCAGTTCTGGTCACCTCATTATAGGAAGGATATGGAAGTTTTAAAGAGGATGCAGAAGATATTTCCAGGATACTGCCTGGATTAGGGAGCATGTGTTATGAGGATAGATTTTCAATTGATCAATTGATATTGGAGCTGACAGCAGTGAGGGAAGTGACTGTGTCCCATCAAAGTCCTGTTTAGTGCATCAGGAACTGAGTTACTATGATGTACTTCACACAACAGTATTTATGCAGCTGATCCACCTAAGTCACTGGTTAATGGGGTGATGGTGGTGGACATGATGGTGGACAACTCAGAGATGTCAATCAGAACATGTAGTTGAAGTGGAAGATGCTTCAGTGAAGCTTGTAATCACCAGTCCAAGGAAAGTTCAGCACTCGTTCTCATGAGAAAATTACAGTCTAAACAAACTGTATACTATTTCCCCTCAACAATTCAGTCTGTTCCAACACAATGAGAGAAAACTGACACCAAAGAAGAACCACAATTCTATGCTTAGTTAATCATAAATTTTTTCCAGCTTCACTTGCATTACCAAGGATCCCTGAACACGCCAACAAACCATCATCAGCACAAACCGTGACTCCGCAACCAGCTGCCTTGGTGAAGATGTTATTCAGCAAAAGTGGGCTCATTGGCCCTGCAAGCATTTTTTGCCCATCCTTGTACTGAGGAGGTAGTTAAGGATCAGGCTCATTGATTTAAAGATTAAAGATTTGTCACATCAAAATATACAGTGAAATGTGCTGTTTGCATCAATAACAAGCACAGTCTGAGGATGTGCTGGGGGCAGCCCACAAATGTCACCAAGCTTCTGGCATTAAATAGCAAGCCCACAACTCACTAATTATAACCAAAACCACCATCAGCCTCATTTTCCCTTCCCATTTCCTTTCTGTTTTCAAAATGTATCACACTCTCCATAATTTGCTGGTTCTCTTCTTCACGTAATCGAGGGGTATAAACATTAAAGAACACATCCACCAGTTGGATGGCACAGATTTTCAGAGCCTGACCAGGTATACCATCAGGGCCCAATAACTTGCGAGGATTCACCCTCTTGCAGGATGTTCTGATGTTGACCTCCAAGACAGAGATCACAGGGTCACCAGATGCCACACGTGTTACTTTCATTCTCTTTTTCAAGGCGTACATAAAAGGAATTCAGCTCATCTGGACAGAATAAAAGAAAGCCCTGAATAGAAGTAAGTTCACACCCATGGATGCGCTGGGCTGTCTGTACTACTCTCCATAGTGCTCTGCAATAGAGGGAAGTACAGTTCCCGTAGCAGGCAATGAAATAGCCAGTCAGGATGCTCCCAATGGTGCTGCTGTAGAAAGTCCTGAGGATTTGGCTCAAACTTCAATCTGAATTGTTTTGTTGCCCTTAAAATGGTCTTCCATATGTTATGCCTGGATTTCTTGTATGGTTCTGGATCACTGGTGTTGAATGCCACGGGTCTAGCCCTCGGCAGGCTATGAATTCCCTGGTTCATCCACAGCTTTGATTTGGGTATGTCTGGTACGTTCTCAGAGGCACACACTCATCCACACAGGTCATGTTGAAGTTGGTGACAACTGTGGTGTATTCATTTAGATCGAAAGAGAATCCCTGAATATTGTACAGTCCGCTGCTCTGCCTCTCTTAACCATATCTTCTTGGTCCTCACCACTGGCGCTGCTGTCTTTAGACTTTGCCTATACACTGGGATTAGAAGAACAGCCAGTTATTTGGGTGTGGGATGGCACGGTAAGTGTTCTTGATGGTGATTTAACAGTGTGTTAGCTGCTTGGTTCCACTGGAAATATCTTGTAGGTAGCTCCTGAAGTAGGCCTCTTCAAGCTGGCCTGGTTGAAGTCACTTACGATGTCAGGGAGGACATTAGGGTGCTCTGATTCATGACTGCTGATCACTGTGCAGCCCCTCCAGTGCCTGTCTGACGCTGACCCAGGGTGGAATGTTCACCACTACCAGACTGATGGCAGGAAACTCCCTCAGCAGATAAATAAAATCATTACCCTTTATTTGTCACGTGTACACGAAAACATCGGAACATGCAGTGGAAGGTGTTGCCTGGTCAATGACCAACACAGTCCGACGATTGCGCTGGGGGCAGCCCACAAGTGTCATAGAACAACGCAGAACATAGAACAATACTGAATCCAAACATCCAATTCATTGCAAATCCCTTGCCTCTCAATCTTCCAGCTTAGCCTCCCATGAGAGACTTTGTCTGACATCATGCTTCCAGTGCCAACGCAGCATGCTCAATCACTTAATAACCCCTACTAACCTCTACATCTTTGGGTGGAATCCGGAGCACCTGGAGGAAACCTACTACTGTGCCACCCTCATTGGTAGGTCTCGAGTTACAGATAAACCAGTGGGGAAGAAAGGTGGCAGAGATCCTTCCCAGGAAGCCAATTAGTTGGATTTATTACTGAGATTTTATTTTGTTCCATAATCCCAGATTAACTTCATTCCATTTCAGATTACCAGCTACCATTGTGGGTTGCAAACCCATATTTCTAGTTCAATGATCCAAAAGTCTGTTGCTGGTCCAGTAGGTTAATCACCATGGTGATTAGATCTTCCTTAGAAGGCCATTTGGCTCATATGTTCCATGTTCATGTGTTTGCTCCAAATTATTCTCCTCCCACACATCCACACTACCTGTCCTCTCACCTTCCCCTTCCTGCTTCCTCATTTATTGTCCTCTTTTATTTGATATCAGTTGACAAAGAGGTGACCAAACCTTAACTGGACAGTCGTAAACTGATTAGTGTGCATGAGGAGGAGTAATGGTCAGAGTTTGTCACTGGGTAACGTTGCAGTGGGAACTGTACTGATGCACGTGGTTGAATATCTCAGAGTGTCGATGCTCAGAACTGAAGACACAGTGAAGGTCAAGATTGCAGTCCCCTCATGGGTTGCATTCCAGCAGAACTTGTTATTGGCCTTGTTCCTCACACAGATGGACACGGTTGTTAAGTAAAACACACTATCAAAGAGAACTGTACACACAAACCGCACATCACTCACTGTACTCGCTGGTGAGGCATCAAGCTGGATACATCACCGGGACCAGATGAGATGTACCCCAGGCTACTGTGGGAGGCGAGGGAGGAGATTGCTGAGCCTCTGGTGATGATCTTTGCATCACAATGGGAACGGGAGAGGTTCCAGAGGATTGGAGGGTTGCGGATATTGTTCCTTTATTCAAGAAAGGGAGTAGAGATAGCCCAAAAATTATAGACCAGTGAGTCTTAATTCAGTGGTTGGTAAGTTGATGGAGAAGATCCTGAATGGTAGGATTTATGAACTTTTGGAGAAGTATAATATGGTTAGGAATAGTCAGCATGGTTTTGTCAAGGGCAGGTTGTGCCTTACAAGTCTGAATTTTTTGAGGATGTGACTAGACACATTGATGAAGGAAGAGCAGTAGATGTAGTGTATATGGATTTCAGCAAGGCTTATTGAGAAATTAAGGAGGCATGGGATCCAAGGTGACATTGCTTTGTGGATCCAGAACTTGCTTGACCACAGAATGCAAAGAGTGGTTGTAGACGGGTCATACAGGAGGTCGGTGACCAGTGGTGTGCCTCAGGGATCTGTTCTGGGGCCCTTACTCTTCATGATTTTTATAAATAACCTGGATGAGGAAGTGGAGGGATGGTATAGCAAGTTTGCTGATGACACAAAGGTTGGGGGTGTTGTGGATAGTTTGGAGAGCTGTCAGAGGTTACAGCGAGACATTGATAGGACTCAAAACTGGGCTGAGAAGTGGCAGATGGAGTTCAACCCAGATAAGTATGAGGTGGTTCATTTTGCTAGGGCAAATATGATGGCAGAATATAGTATTAATGGTAAGACTCTTGGCAGTGTGGAGGATCAGAGGGATCTTGGGGTCCGAGTCCAAAGGACGCTCAAAGCAGCTGCACAGGTTGACTCTGTGGTTAAGAAGGCATATGGTATATTGGCCTTCATCAATAGTGGAATTTAGGAGCCAAGAGGTAATGTTGCACCTATATAGGACCCTGGTCAGACCCCACTTGGAGTACTGTGATCAGTTCTGGTCGCCTCACTACAGGAAGGATGTGGAAGCGATGGAAAGGGTGCAGAGGAGATTTACAAGGATGTTGCCTGGATTGGGGAGCATGTTTTATGAGAATAGGTTGAGTGAACTCGGCCTTTTCTCCTTGGAGCGACAGAGGATGAGAGGTGACCTGATAGAGGTGTATAAGATGATGAGAGGCATTGATTGTGTGGATAGTCAGAGGCTTCTTCCTAGGGCTGAAATGGTTGCCACAAGAGGACACAGGTTTAAGGTGCTGGGGAGTAGGTACAGAGGAGATGTCAGGGGTAAGTGTTTTACTCAGAGAGTGGGGAGTGCATGGAATGGGCTGCCGGCAGCTGTGGTGGAGGCGGACACGATAGGGTCTTTTAAGAGACTTTTGGATAGGTACATGGAGTTAAAAAAAAATAGAGAGCTATAGGTCAGCCTAGTAATTTCTAAGGTAGGGACATGTTTGGCACAACTTCGTGGGCTGAAGGGCCTGTATTGTGCTGTAGGTTTTCTATGTTTCTACGAATCCTAGGGTGAGATAAAGCAGATTTGGAGAGGATTCCTTAGTGTGGAAGTCTAGGACAAGAGGGCATAGCCTCAGAATAGGACTTCTCCTTAGAACAGGGATAAGTGTGAATTTCTTTAGCCAAAGGGCAGTGAATCTATGGAAATCATTGCCACAGACACTGTGGAGGCCAAGTCATGGGGTATATTTAGAGCGAGGTCAACCGGTTCTTGATTAGTAAGGGTATCAATGGATTTGGGAGGAAGGCAGGAAAATGGGTTTAGGAGGGATAATAAATCAGCCATAACGGAAAGGTGGAGCAAACTCAGTGGGCTGAATGGCCGAATTCTGCTCCGATATCTTATGGTATTATGATCAGACATTCTAACTCCTAGTCTGATGAAGGGTTTTGGCTCACAACGTCAACTGTTTATTCATTTCCATAGACGCTGCCTGACCTGCTAAGTTCCTTCAGTGTTTTGTGTGTGTAACACTGGTCCAGCCGTACAAGTTTCTTTTCCTCTCTATCCACTTTCCTCAACAGATCTGACCACAACCCTTTCCCAACATGTGTGTGCAAAGATCTATGTGTATACAATCATATGTAAATGCAAACATGTACATGTAAAGACACACAAACATGCATATATGCATAGAGACAATCATGTATGCACATACACTCACAAATACACAGACAGACACAAACAGGCACACACACAGACAGACAGACACAAACAGGCACACACACAGACAAACAGACACACGTGTGCACGCACACACACACTCTCTCTCTCTCTCTCTCTCTCTCTCTCTCTCTCTCTCTCTCTCTCTCTCTCTGTATATATGATGGGCCACGATAGATAGCAGTTAACGTGACATTATTACAGCAGAGAACATTCTAGAGTTCAGAGTTCAGTTCACATGTATAAGGAGTTCTTCAGAGGTATGTCCTCCCCATGGAATGCATGTGTTTTCTCCTGATCCACTGGTTTGCTCCCACAGTCCAAAGGCATACTAGGTAGATTAATAAGTTATTGAAAATTGTCCTGTGTTGCCAGAAGGGCCTGCTCCATGATTTATTGCTAAAATAAAATAAAAACATACATACATAGATGCATGTATACAGTGCACACACGTGCACAGATGCATACACATATACTTATGCATACACATGCATAGATACAGATATACACATACCTATACATACACATACATTCACACATACAATCACATATATCTACATGCACAGATGCATCCATATGCACATACATGCATACATACACACAGACATACATGGATATTCAAATGCACACATACATTTACACATAAATACACACACACGTGCACATAACACATAACCACAAACACACACACGGCAATTATGCATATTAACACATGTGTACAGAAACACACACACACACAAACATTCCCAGTGATCACAGTGATAAACACTCATCTTGAATCCAACCCTCTTTCCAGGAGCAGGATTACTGCTGTTCACCAACACCTCGCCATTATGTTAGCAGGATGGCTCAGAGCTTGCTGAGTGTAAATTGATTGCATATTTTCTATCTTCCACCCACGACCACACTGCGCAGGAGCTTTGCTGGGTCCTGAACTTGTGAAAGTAGTTACGGAAGTACAAACCTTTCCTTCCCGCAGAGAGAGATTCCCTCAGCATTCCAGTGTCAAATAATGTGCCATCATCACGGGAATCTGGAACTAATAATCAGGCCGCAATAATAATAACACTGCATCAGTTGGCGTATTTAAAAAACATTTGCATAACACCAGTGTGTGCAGTGTCAATGATGTAATTAGACAGCCAGTCAGATACAGAGTGAAGTCAGTCTGTGAACTAAGCTTTGTAAAGAAAGGCCAAGCTGTTAAATCATAACCAGGCTTTATATCATTAGATTACCATTGCTTACTGATATATTGTGAGAATAAAGTTTCTTCAGTGCATAATAACTAATACAAGGCTACAAGACACGAGAACACAGCGTTACAATGACTGCCAATCACGCTGTTTACGTGAGTTAAAAACTGCAGCATTGGTCTTTCACTAGCTAAATATCAACAACTGGGAGTATTTTGTTAATTTTAGTCCCACAACATGTGTTATTATCACTGTCAAATGAACAAGGCATCTGCTGCACTTGTGTACCAGTGATGTTGGGTCATGAATATTCATCCTTGCTCCTTTCGTCAAGTAACAAATGGCTGGGCAGCTGTTGGGACACAGAGAACGCCGATGAGGGGAGCAAGCCACCTTCTCCCGCAACACCTTGCCGATCGCTCCTTCTGCATGAGACAACTGCCGAGGAGTGTCCTTGAAACGACAAGCTGTGAATCCCGCAGTTAACACCCACGATGCTTGAGAAAGAGCAAGACTAATTTTGTACATAAAAGAAAGATATTTCCAATCTATGAATGCAAACAAAGGTTAATAATACAAGATGCAAGATTCAAGTTTATTTATCCTGAGACCTGCAGTGAAATGCAGTATTTGCATTAACACCTGACACACCTGAGAGGATGCTGGGGCAGTCCACAAGGTCACCACACATTCCATCGCTAACACAGCATGTCCACAATGTTCAGCAGAACAACACAGAACACAACAAGCAACAAAAGACATCAGCAAAACATCATTCCTCCTTCACACCCACCCACCCATACATTTACACACGTAGTACCATTTACTCTCTGCACTGCAGTTTTACTCTCTGTACTGTTAGCACGGTATCTGTATTCACATCAGCAAGGGATTACCTGTACCGCATCCATACAGCACCACCTGTAACCTCAGAACCTCTTGAAACAGCCATACCGCTATAAATCCAACCCGCCACTGAGCGCCCTCAGCCACCCTTAGCCTGGCCTCAGCCAGGTTTTTTATAAAGCAGGTCCAACCAAAGCCCAACACAGAGAGTCAGGGCTAAAATGCTGGCAATATACAGCAGGTCAGTCAGTATCTATGGGAGAGGGAACATAACGTTTCACACTGATGGGGATTGACTAGACTTATATTCGCTGGACTTTAGAAGATTGAGGGGGGGATCTTATTAAAACGTATAAAATTCTAAAGGGATTGGACAGGCTAGATGCAGGAAGATTGTTTCCGATGTTGGGGAAGTCCAGAACGAGGGAGTCACAGTTTAAGGATAAAGGGGAAGCCTTTTAGGACCGAGATGAGGAAAAACTTCTTCACACAGAGAGTGGTGAATCTGTGGAATTCTCTGCCACAGGAAACAGTTGAGGCCGGTTCATTGGCTATATTTAAGAGGAAGTTAGATATGGCCCTTGTGGCTAAAGGGATCAGGGGATATGGAGGGAAAGCAGGTACAGGGTTCTGAGTTGGATGATCAGCAACGATCATACTGAATGGTGGTGCAGGCTTGAAAGGCCGAATGGCCTAATCCTGCACCTATTTTCTATGTTTCTATGTCATGTCACTCCACATTTGGACATCATAAAGCATAGGACAGAGAACCATACAGCACAGAATGGGCCCTTCAGCCCATGATGCTCTGCTGAATTAGACAGACTGAATGCATGTTCAATCTAACCCCTACACAGCTAACAATACTCCATTTTTCTTACATCCATGTGCCTATCTAAGAGATTTTTAAATCTCCCTATTATATCAGCCTCAAAGACTCCTAGTTTCCTAGAAGTTTGCGAAGAGTCAGCATGCAATCTAAAACTTCTATACATGTGCGGTGAAGAGTATACTGACTGGTTCATCAGGGCCTGGGATGAAAACACCAATGACCTTGAATGGAAAAGCCTACAAAATGAAGCAAATTCAGCCCAGTCCATCACAGATAAAGACCTTGTAAATGTTGCACAACTACTGAGGTTTCATGGCAGTCCTCTGTTACAAGAATAACCCCTTATAATAAGTAATAGTGAGGCACAGAGAATCTGTATTTACCGACAAGTAACTTTTATTGGCTCAAACAAAAAGCACGTGTGTTCACAAACTAACTACCTGTGTGTACCCCACTAGAACTCCCTGATCCTCCATGAACAGTTAATGAAGAGAAAAGGTATTACTCTGGAAAGAAGGCGACACTGGCCAGATGTTCTTCATGGTTCCAATCTCTGCATGTCCATGGGGTTCTCCTTATTCTCGATGGTTGGACTTTGGTTGCAGGAGAGTCATCACCCCTGCGTATTCAGAGCTCCTGACTCATAGTGTTTCTCAACAGTTGAACTGGAGGATCTCCATCCCATTGACTCAAGGTCACCTTCTTACTGGTTCTAGTGACTACCAACATTTTTTTATGTTTCTCCTCATCCCAGCCTTGTGTATTCAACTCTGACTGGTCAAAAAAAGTATATATAGTCTAATGAGATTACAGATTGCTTCTTTGGTAGGTCAAGCATTTTACATAATAAGAGGATAATCTGTGAATGGTGTCAGATTTAGCAGGTCATTACTTGTAGCTCCTTGGACCACAATCAATTGCTCTGATTAAATTATCCCAGAGCAAGCAAGAATTAGTTCAGAGTCCTCAAAATTGGGGGGGGGGGCGTGGGGGGGAAACAAGCTGGTTTGCCTGCTGCCCCTGTCCTTGATTTGTCAGATCAACTAATTATTGACTATAGTTTCTTCTGACCAACATCTTCCCCACCATCTACATGAAAGTAACACTCATCATCAAGGACCCCCAGCATCCAGGCTATGCGCTTTTCTTGCTGTTGACACCAGGAAAGAGGTGCAGGAGCCTTGGGGCTCACACCACCAGGTTCAGAAACAGTTATTGCCCCTCAACTATTAAGCTCTTTAACCAGCAGGGATAACTTAACTCAACCTCACTCACCCACCCCCACCAACACTGAACTGTTTCCATAAACCGTGGACTCACATTCAAGGACTCTTCATCTCATGTTATCAATATTTATTGTTTTTTTATTATTATTGTTTTGTTTTTTTCCCATTTTGCACAATTTGTCATCTTTTGCACATTGGTTATCTGTCCATCTTGTGTATGGTTTTTCATTGATTCTATTGTGTTTCTTTCTATTTACTGAGAATACCCACAAGAAAGTTAATCTCAGAGTAGTGTATGGTGGCATGTATATACTTTGATAACAAACTTACTTCCAACTTTGAATCACCAGCAGTGTTCTACACACCACCACTCTCTGGGTAAAAAAACCTACTGTACCTCTGACATCTCCCCTGAACCCTTTCCATTCACCTTAAAAGAATATCCTCTGGTATTAGCTCATTGCCGCCTGAAAAAAAGGCACTAGCTATACATCCTGACTAATACTGTCATAATTATATGCACTTCTCATCTTCCCTTATAGCACAAGCAATGGGATTCAATTCCTATCGCTGTTTGTAAGAAGTTTGTACATTCTGTTTGTGACCACGTGGGATTTCTCTGAGTACCCCAGGTTCTTCCCACATTCCAAAGATACAGGGGCTAGGTTAGTGAGTTGTGGGCATGCTATTTGCTGCTGTTTCTGGTTGTAGATGCAAATGACACATTTCACTGTATGTTTCAATGGGCCCAACATGTTGATGTAATTACAAAGAAGACACACCGTATCTATACTTCATTAGGAATCTGAGAAGATTTGGTATGTCAACAAAGACTCTAGCAAATTTCTAAAGATGTACCATGGAGAGCATTCTGGATTGTTGCATCACCATATGGAGAGCCCACTGCACAGGATCGGAAAAAGCTGCAGAGAGTTGGGCACGATCCTCCCCATTATCGAAGACAACTTCAAAAGGCAGAGGCTTAAGAATACAGCTTCCATCATTAAGGACCCTCACCATGCAGAACATGCCTTCTTCTCATCACTTCCACCAGGGAGGAGGTAGAAGAGCCTGAAGGAACACACTCATGTTTTACAAACAGCTTCTACCCCTCCACCATCAGATTTTTAAACTGTCTATGAACCCTTGAACACTACCTCACTACTTTTGCTCTCTTTTTGCAAAACTTATTTTTTATATGTACAACAACCTGGAGGAATCAGCAGGTCGGGCAGCATCCATGGAAATGAGTAGTCAACTTCTCGGGCCGAGACCCTTCGTCAGGACTGGGCCATACTGACGAAGGGACTCGGCCCGAAAAGTTGACTGCTCGTTTCTATGGATGCTGCCCGACCTGCTGAGTTCCTCCAGCATGTTGTATGTGTTGCTTTGACCCCAGCATCTGCAGTGTACTTTGTGTCTCTTATTTTTCATATATTCCTTATTCTAACTTGTTGTATATTTTATGTATATTTCACTGTACTGCTGCTACAAAACAACAAATTTTATAACATGTCTGATAATAAACCTGATTCTGATTCTGTACATGTGACAAATAAAGCAAATCTTTAAAAAAGAACTTTATATTTCCCAAAATCAAGTTGGCTTGTGACTTGGAGGTAGATTCAAATTCAGATTTATTATCACATGTACTGTACATCAAAACATATAGTGAAATGTGTCAAAAACCAACAGACTCAAGGATATGTTGGGGACCACACATTCCAGCGCCAACAAAGCATGCCTACAATACTCTTTTGGGTGGTGTTATGGAGCAGCTTTGGGCTAGAGTTGGTGGATTTGGGAAGTTGGGTTGGGAAAGCCTAGATGAATGTAGTGTATTTTGTTTGCTGGGGCATACTGCAGCCACCTGTACCAATGGTGGAGGGACGGGTGGCTCCGAAGAGTCATACTGCACTGTTCTCAATTGTATTACGATTCTCAGTGCTGTTAGAGCTGCACTAATCCAGGCAAGTGGGCAACATGCTTTCAGGACCTGGTCTTGTTCCTTAAAGTCAGATTAAGTGCTCACCCATCTCCTGATTTAGCTTCATCCATAAAAAGTTCAGTGAATTTGAAACTTTTTCCTCATATGTTCTCCCAAATACAAGCTGCTTCCTTAACCACAACTCCACTTCTCCACTTCAGTCAGCAGAGGATGGGTTAAAAGTTGATTAGATTCTTAACGTGATTTGCTTTCACAAGATGCTCACATTTTCAGAAGCACCGTCAATAACTCAGTCATGCAAGTGGGAAAAAAAACTCATCCGAGGTGTAGGTAGTTGTTAGACTCCATCCGACACGTCCTGGCTGAGATGTCACCATAGAGGCTGCCATTTCATGGAAGTGTTGAAGGCTTTCCTTGGCATCTTTCTTTCGGGAACTTATTCCAACACTTGGCTCAACATGAGAGACTGAGAGAGTGAGAGACAGAGGGGGAGAAAGACAGAAAGAGAGAAGAAGAGGCGGGTTCTTGTAGAGGGAAGATGCAATACAGAGGAAGGGAGTGAAAGAAAAACAGAAAGAATAATGATAAGGATATCTGGAAAGAAAGAACAGAAGAAAAGAGAGAGAGGATAAATTGGATAGGTATATGGACAGGAAAGGAGTGGAGGGTTATGGGCTGAGTGCGGGTAGGTGGGACTAGGTGAGATTAAGAGTTCAGCATGGACTAGGAGGGCCGAGATAGCCTGTTTCCGTGCTGTGATTGTTATATGGTTATATGGTTATATATGGTTATAGGATGATGTGAACAAGAGTAAGAAAAACAGAAAATATAGAAATGAATAGAAAAGGAGCAAGAGTGAAAATTAGAGGGGGAGAAAGAAAGAGGAGGAATGATATAGAAGAGAAAAGGAGAGGAAGGCTGAGGTGTAATGGAAAGAGAGGATATAGATAGAAAAAAATAAAGAGTGAGAAAGAGAAGAGAAAGAAAGCTATATAAGAATGAGGTACATGGTCCTTGTACACATCTGGCAGGCTTCCTCAGTAGACACCAATCCTTGTGACGTGGGCAGCAATGGACGCCCACACATGTGACAACAGGGAAACTGCTGTCAGGATGTAAGAGCCCTGAGGTGTATAATAGTTACTCAGAAAGATCAGAGAAGTGGCAAAGGTCACACACGCATACAGTCGTCAAATCTATAAAACCTAGTAACAAAAATGACAAGACTTTCTTAGAACAACACAAAAGGATTTGCTGTTTTTGATTTCAGCACAGGATATTACTTCTTTTGAATAAAATGCAAAAAAAACCCAAAAATAACCGCATTCCAACACAAGAAAGCGGTGGAGAATCCAGAGGGAAGAATCCTGGGATTCTGGGATCCTGGGTGCAGTCACCCTTAAAGTGCTTTATCTACTGTAAATCACTTCAGGGTGTCCCGGGGGTCAGGAAAAGTCCTGAAGAAATCCAAGTTCTAACTTGATAAGGAAGGGATTGAAGTCTAATAAAGGTTGGAAAAAGAGGGAGGTGGCCCATACATGGGGCGAGCTGACAGAGGAAGTAGTTGAGACAGGTACATTGACAACAGCTAAAAGGAACAGGTGCATGATAAGAAAGGTTTAGAGGAATAAAGCACAGCACATAGATCATTACAGCATAGTACAGGCCCATTAGCCCATGATGTTGTGTTAACCCATGCTAAGATCAATCAATCCCTTCTTTCTACATAGCCCTTCATTTTTACTCCACCCATGTACCTATCTAAGAGTCTCTTTAATATACCCGCCTCCACCACCACCCCTGGCAGTGTGTTCAACGCACCCACCACACTCTTTGTAAAGATCCTAACTGGCGTCTCTGACATCTCCCCTATACATCTATAATCCCCTATAACTGCCTTAAAATTATGCTCTCTTGGCATTAGCCATCTCTGCATTGGGATATGGCCAAATGAAATGCGAATAAATGGGACTAACATAGATGAAAATCTTCGTTGGCATGGAGTACATGGACCAAAGAGCATCTTTCAGTGCTGTATGACACTATGACTCTATGATAATGTAGCACCGAAGCAGATCTTAAAGTACTGATTGGCCAAACACTCAGACTCAACCTCCTCAGCACCCTCGCACTCAGTACTCTGAGTGCAGAAGAATGAGTGTGATCTTATTGAGGTGTATAAAACCATCAGGGGTATACATAGAGTGAATGTGTGCAGTCTTTTTTTTCCAGGGTTGGGAATCAAGAACTGGAGGGCACAGTTTTATAGGAACCCAAGGGGCAACTTTTTCACATAGAGGGGAGTCTGTACATGGGCCAAGCTGTCAGAGGAAGGTGCATAAATGGCATTTAAAATGCACTTAGACAGATACATGGGTAGGAAAGATTCAGAGGGATATGGGAAAAGTGTGAGTAAATGGGACTGACTCAGTGGGCATGGACCAGTTGGGCCAAAAGGCCTGGTTTTCATCCTGAAGTTCATATTTAGAAATGTACTGTTCCAAATGTTGAGTTCACCAGTTTTTACCAGAATGCTATTTACTCTTTGGGGCTTGTCTTCAATTTACAAGTCTATTTTCAACTCTAATGAAGAGCTGACCATTCTACCTACTGAAACAATTTAGCAAAAGTAGCCTTGTGAATTGTCAAAGTTTGGATCATAATGGGGGATGATGCAGACTTTCACAACTGCTACATCACAGAAGGAAGAGATTCAACTTCTTAAATCATTCAGTCCTGTTTCCCTGTGCTATTCCCAGTATCCATCTAATTTCCTAATGGGAGGCGCGGATTGCTTCTTCTACCACCACCCCTGCGGGTGGTGAGTTCACACCATCACCACTTCTTGGGGACAGGAGTCTTTCCCAATACAGTTCTTCAGATGTGCCATAGAACACATCCTATCTGGATGCATCATGGCTTGGTAGAGTAACTGTTCAGCCCAAGCTACATTTGGATGGTTTATTATTGTCATGTGTACTGAGGCTACTATGGAAAACTTTGCTTATCAAGCTATCCGTACAAATCATTTCACCACATCAGTATGCTGAGTTAGTACAAGGGACACAATGACAGATTGCACAATAAAGCATTATAATTACAGAGAAAGTGCAGTCAGGCAGACAATAGGGTGCAAGGCCATGCCAAGGTAGTTTGTGAGGTCAAGTGTCCATCTTTTATAACAAGAGGTCTATTCAAGAGTCCAGAAATGGCACATAGAAGCTGTCCTTGAGCCTGGTGTGGCGTGCTTTCAAGTCTCTGTATCTTCTAGCTGATAGGAAGAGAGAAGAGAAAATGTCTGGGGTTGGTGGGGTATTTGATTATGCTGGCTGCTTTTCTGAGGTGGGAGTAAGTGTTGACAGACTCCGTGGAGGGGAGGCTGGTTTCCATGACGTGCTGAGCTGTGCCACAACTCACTACAGCTTCTTGCGGTTTCTCACATAACAGGGTTAAACCTAAATTTTCACTCTTTATTAGCCCATAATCCACCCCACCTTTCCACTGAAGACTTACCAAATTGCTCTGGTAGTTAACCCTCACACTACCAAACCAATGAACCCAGAAGGTTTATAAATGAGGCCATGCACCCAAACCCAAGATCATGCTGGTTTTTGACCCAAGTTCCTTTCCTCCCACAGTTGCTACTCAACCCACTGAATCCTTCCAGTAAATTGTTTGAATTCCCAAACCTCGCTGAGCTTAAGGTCTGATTGGGGCTACAATCGCCAGCATTTTCTTGCCCACAATTCCCATATTACCCCCGACCCTGAGTGCCAGCTTTGGCCCTAGGCTGTTAAATTTTTGTGAGCGTTCTAATGCAGTATCTGCTCCGTAGAAATGAACAGCTGCAGGCTCAGGCTCACACTCAACAGTCATTGACACCCTGGACAACAGCCAGGCAACGCACCGGTTAGCCTCCATGAGAACTTCAAGGGAAAATGACCTTGTGTATTATAACTAGAGAGAAGGACAAGTTAAAGTTCACTTTAACTGAACCGATGGAAAACTCTCATTCAGTGAGGTCAGGGCTGGACAATCAACCAGACCTTAGAGGGTGGGTACAGCATCCTTGAATGGTCTGCAGGATGAAGGAATGATCTGTTAGAGCAGTCGAGCTTGTTCCCCACTTGGCAAGGAAGTGGCGAGTGTGGCACCATCCAGGGCGTTGACTCCATAGCAAGACCATGTATATCCCTCTTCAGAACAATGGGCATAGTTGTGGGTTTGTGCAGAAGGTTATTAACAAATAAATATGTGTAGTGTGGATAGTTACATTATATGTGTCTGTCTGTATGTCTCTGTTTCTATGTATCTTTGTGTGTATATGTTTTTGTGTGTCCATATGTGTGCATCTTTGTACATGTGTGTGTGTGTGACCTGTGTCTATTAGTATGTGTCTTTGAGTGTGTGTGTGAACTGTGTCCATTAGTATGTGTCTTTGAGTGTGTGTGTGAACTGTGTCTATTAGTATGTGTCTTTGTGTGTGTGTGTCTGTCTGTCTGTCTGTCTATCTACATGCATCTGTGTCTGTGTGTGTGTGTTTGTGTTTAATCAATAAAGGAGCTAAAACCTTGCAGTAAGTTGTGAGGAAAGTGTTCGAAATCTTGAAAATTTTCAAGAGGGCAAATATCACAAATATATGATGACTGGTCAATAAACCAGGTGTGTGTGTGTGTGTGTGTGTGTGTGTGTGTGTGTGAGAGAGAGAGAGAGAGAGAGAGAGAGAGAGACAGACAGACAGACAGGGACAGAACAGAGAGAAAATATTTTTATTGCAACCAGAAGGGATGCGGAATGAACTGAAACAAATTCCGAAGGAAATTGGATAAATTCCAAATGCGAGAATGGGCCAGAACGAGAGAAAGGAGGCCTTCAATATTATTTTAAAAGCATAGGGAAGACTTGATGGGCTAAATGGCCTCCTTCTGCATAGTGCCGTACTTTTTTTTCATAATGATTGCATGATACTAACCAGATCACCCATCTGTTAGTTGGCTGGATTCTCAGAATGAGAGAGTCTTGAGACCATCTCTTCAAACTGAGCAGAGCTCCCTCAGAGACGGGCAGATGGTTGGGAATGTGTTCCAAAGCTGTAGAGTGTCCAGTACGTTACTGCTCGTTTTCAGATGTTCTGGGATTGTTACATCCTGCCTGTGCCTGATTAAACACATAACTAGAGAGAAAAGGTTTGAGACAGATGCACCACGTGTGCACTAAGTTACATCTTCCTGGTGTGCATCTTCTCTACATTATCTGGGTAATTATGTATTCTTTAAAAAGCCACAGACAGAGTAAAAGTCACTGAGAGTAATCAGTAAAGTGTATTCAAGATAGATTAACTCAAAATTGTTTAATGTAATTTCCAGTATACCAGTATAAAGGAGAATGAAATAATTGCTACTCTGGATCGAATGCAGCACAAAAAATCATAATTATATTAAAAAAGCACAAGAATAGAATGAACATGATAAATATACATACATAAGATAGCTTATAGAAATAGATTAATTAGCCATAAAGTGACATTAGGAACAGGAGTGTCTGAACGTAGGGTGACTGACAGGAAATTGTAAAGTAGTCGCGTTAGGGAGGTGTGACAGGGTTAGTGAGTGGATGTGTTGATCAGCCTTACTGCTTGGAGAAAGTATGGTTTTTGTGTCTCGCGGTCCTGTTCTGGACGCTACATAGCCTCCTCCCTTATGAGAGTGATTCAAAGAGTCTGTGAGCAGGGAGGGTTGGTGCATTTCCATTCTGTACAAATGCCCTTGTAGGTCAGATATGCAGGTCATTTGGTTACCTATTTATGTAAAGTTGAGAGGCCATTATAATCTCTACTACATCTTGATCCATGGACATTGCTCCCTCATCAAGTTTTTCCATGAAGTTAATCACTGCTACTGCCAAATTTTCTTGGAGATATCAAGTAGGTGACAATTATGGCAGGGCGTCAAATAACCTCTGTAACTGTCAGCTCAGCCGTCAGACAAAGAGGTTTCTTTTAAAAAACTCACTAAAATACGTGTTTTAATCAAACTATCCAACCTCAAAATCTGCAGTGCAGACATGTGGTTGCAGCAGTTAAAAATACTTCTTTAAAGGGTTTTATCTGTTAGTGAAGTAAGTGTATTGTTTACACGAGTTTATTCAAATGACTACAATATCTAGCAACACACTAATATACACTCAGTGGCCACTTTATTAGGTACACCTGCTCATTAATGAGAATCTCTAATTAGCCAATCACGTAGCAGCAATTCAATGTACAAAAGCATGCAGACATTGTCACGAGGTTCATTTGTTGTTCAGACCAATATCAGAAAGGGGAAG
This sequence comes from Hypanus sabinus, assembly GCF_030144855.1. Taxonomy (NCBI): domain Eukaryota; kingdom Metazoa; phylum Chordata; class Chondrichthyes; order Myliobatiformes; family Dasyatidae; genus Hypanus; species Hypanus sabinus. The sequence goes on along the minus strand of NC_082721.1, from coordinate 58,232,740 downwards.
ATCTAAGTGACTTTGACCTTGGAATGATTGATGGTGCCAGACTGGGTGGTTTAATATCTCAGAAACTACTGATCTCCTGCGATTTTCATTGCACAACAGTCACTGGAGTTTACAGAGAATGGTGTGAAAAACAAAAAAAATGCAGTGAGGTGTGAAAACACCTTGGGACTTGTGGTAAGAGAGGTCAGAGGCGAATGACTGAACTGGTTCAAGCTGATAGGAAGGCAACAGCACATTTCAAAAAGCCATGTGTTACAACAGTGGTTGTGCAGAAGAGCATCTCTGAACGCACAATGTGTTGAACTTTGAAGTGTGTGGGCTACAGCAACAGAAGACCATGAACATACAGTCAGTGGCAGCTTATTAGGTACAGGATGGTAGCTAATAACATGGCCACCAAGTGTGCATTTCACTGTTTTGATGAATACGTGGTAAATAAATATTGAATTGAACATAATGGAAATATTCAGCAGGTCAGGCAGAGTCAATGGAAGGAGAATTGGTCAATATTTCAGGATCCATGATGAAGGGTTTCAGCTCAAAATGTCAACTGTTTATTCCTTTCCATAGATGCTCCCTGACCTGCAGAGTTCCTCCAGCAATTATATGTGTTATTCTGGATTTCTAGCATCTGCAGAATCTCTTGTGTTTATAATTTAGGAACAGCTTCTTCCTCTCTACAAACACACTTATGAACGGTCCATGAACACATGAACACTACCTCATTATACCTATTTTCGCACTGCACTATTTATTTTGTAATTTATAGTAATTTTATGTCTTTGCACTGTACAGTAAGTTTCATGTCATACAAGTCAGTGGCAATAAGCCTGGTCCTGGATATGAATTCAATGCACATGGTGGCAGTGAGCCCATTCAAAAAGTTTGGTGTAAGACAAGGTCAGCCAGTAAGAGGGATGGAGAATTAAAGGGACCGGATCTAGATTTTGTGGGTAGATAATGAGTGAATCCTCATAGATTTGATATGTTTGCTCTGTTCCCTGTTTTATTTTATCATTGCTTTAACATTTTATTCTCATTAACATTGCTGGCTTGGATGGAAGATTTTCAGAACTGAAGTGCAGCTACCAGTCATGACCTCCCCACACTGACAGAAGATGTGAGCAAAGGACTGAGCATGTGACCAGCTCCAACCTACACTAACCAAGCTATTTAACCAAATAAACCTCAACTAGTCTTCTATGTCCAGGTTTTTCAACTAAAGATAAAGATTAGCTTTATTTGTCATATGTACACCAAAACATCAAAACATACATCATTTATGTCAATGACCAACACCATTCAAGGATTGTGCTGAAGACAGCCTGCAAATGTCGCCATGCTTCTGGCACCAACATAGCATGTCCACAACTTTCTAACCCCAATCTGTTGGTCTTTGGAAACTGAAGCACCTGGAGAAAGTCAACACATCATGGGGAGAATGTATAAAAACTTCTTACAGACAGCAGTGCAACTCAAACCCCAATCACTGGCACTATAAATCATTACGCTAACTTCAAAGTTACCACGCCATTGCTAATCTAACCCAGCAATGAGGGCACTGATCTAAATATTTTATTAAACCAATGATCAAGCCAACATAATGGTTGTATCACCTCCTGGCATGGAAACAACAATGGGAAAATCTACCAAAAGTGGTGAACACAGCCAAATCCATCACAGGCAAAGCCCTCCCCACCACTGAGCACATTTACATGCAGTCCTGCCCTAATAGAGCAGTATCCATCAGCAAGGATTCCCACCTCCCAAGCTATAATCTTTTCTCGCTACTGGCATCGGAAGAGAGGTAGAGGAGCATCACAGGTTAAGGAACAGTCAACCATCAGACTCCTGAACTGACATAGCTAACTTTACTCATCTCAACAATGAACTGGTTCCATAACCTAGGGACTCACTGTCAAAGACCCTACACCATGTTCTCCATATTATTTATTTATTTCCACAGTTTCTCTTATTTTGCACATTGGTTGTTTTTTTCCGATCTTTGTGTGCAGTTTTTCATTAATATTTATTTGTTTACCTGTGAAAGCCCACAAGTAAATAAATGGATATGCTAGTATATTTGATAATAAATTTACTTTGAACTTTGAACAAAACTTCACACTGCATGCCGCAATGATTCTATAACCAGTCGTTTTATAGTCAAGTAGTTGTGCTTGTTAGATCAATCTAGTCTATCTAATATTAATCAATCTAATAATATCCAAATATTATAGTTTTTAGGCAATTTCTACTACACTAAAAACTGACTAACAAGCCCTCTAGTTCCAATAATTCCCTTGTTTCCAGTAACTAACAACTGACTAAGCAGCTTTCATTCTGTGGAACAGGAAAGAATAATGATGCAACACAAGAGACAGCTCTGAAGTAAACAGAATCACACTGACTGTGTCCAACAGAGCACACATGCTGTGCAGAGAACACGCACTGCATGCCAAACATATGGAGTGCCCACAGTAACAGTACACTTCCAACCAAAATAACACTATGGGATCAAGAGCCTATTGTGGTGTAGAGAGAAACCTGGTATTAAAATAACACTGCCATCAGAAGCCACTCCACAAAAACACCACTCCTCGTCCTCGCTTGAGGAAATTCTCTTCTCCTTCAGAATCGAGGATGGCTTACTTGGAGATGTTACTGACACACTTGTTTTATTGCAGGGTCTCTCCTTCCTCCTGAAGACTCTGGCACTCTGGCACTCTGTTAGGGCACACTTCCATTGGCATAAGCAGTCACTCTAGTACCCATCAAGTTGGCCATAGTTACTGTGTGAGATTTATAGACCTACAGGATAATTCTGCTCTTGACTTTGGACCAGAGTACCAGAGCACACTCAGGAACCAGTGTCTAGGCTGATTTTCCCATCCACCCTCCCAGCACGAGGGGGAGAAAGCCAGTTCTGTCACTTTTGTAGCCTGTTTCACAATAGACCGACCCCACCCCCACCACCCAGGCCATGCTCTCTTCTTGCTACTGCTATCAAGAAGCAGAAGCCTTAGGTCCCACGACACCAGGCTTAGAAACAGTTCTTACCCTGAAGAAACCCCTGTGAGAGGAGGGATTTGGGGATCGATGTGCCTGATCTGTTTTGCTAGTTTTTTTGGGTGGGAGGAAGGATTTGGGGGATGATGTGCCTGTTTTTTTGCAGGGAGGTGGGGTTTGGGGATTGATCATCATGCAGCCTTTCTTTTCTTTCTTGGTTTCATGGCTACCCAGAGTATTGAAGAATTTCAGCTGTGTACTTTGATAATAAGACAGACGGACAGACTTTATTGATCCCGTGGGAAATTGGGTTTCGTTACAGTTGCACCAACCAATAATAGAGTAGAAATATAGCAAAATAAAACCAGAAATAATTAAATGATAATAAGTAAATTATGCCAAGTGGAAATAAGTCCAGGACCAGCCTATTGGCTCAGAGTGTCTGACGCTCCGAGGGAGGAGTTGTAAAGTTTAAAGGTGAACCTTTAAAGGTAAAGTTGTAAGGTGAACCTTTGAACCTTTGATAACGTTCATTCACCTTAACTCTGAACTGATGCTCATTTAGGAGAAGGAAAACTGATCTCAAGCCTCCGTTGCCTTGTGGCAATACTACTTTTGGAGAAGGCTTCAGGAGTAACCCCTGAGAAAAAGTCTGAAGTTGGAATCCCTAAAGTAGTCCTACACTGAGCTCAACACTGACTGGCAACTCTTGTGATGCCACTGGTGCCAAACTGTATCACTCTCTGCCATTCCTTTGGATTCATTAGCTGTGTGGACACTGGGAGCCTGCTACATTGGCAATAGCTTACTCTCCATGTCATACTGCCCAGGCTTGCATACTGCCTTGCATATCACGCAGACAGCAGGGACGCAACACCCATGGTCAACTCTAACAAAGGACGGCCTCTACAGCTGGTCTTCTGTTGCTGATTGGTTGATTCTCAGTCTTTGTTTACATGTAGGTTTCTCATTGATTCTATTGTATTTTTTTGTTCTACTGCAAATGTCTGCAAGTAAATGAATCTGAGTTTAGTATAGGGTGACATTTACATGCCTTGATAATAAATTTACTTTGAACTTTGAAATTTGGACAGTATGTCACCAGTAATCATCCAGTTTATGTGGCTTAGCTCCTCCCCACCATTTTCATTTGCCCAGTGGTGGGGAGCAGTGGCTGGTCTGTTAGGAAGAAAGTGCTGGATGTCAGAGATCCAGAAACGTTTTGGAAGTCGGGTGAATTCTAGTAGAAAGGGTGGCATTGAAATCAGAGGTGGTCCAGTTGCAAAGTGTTGACACCTTCTGGGTGTCTGGCATACTAACACAAATGCAGTGTGGAAATCACACATGAACATCACTTCATGGCAAATACATGAGGGCCTGTCATCAGGTGTTGAGAGTGCAGAAGGCACTTACTCTAAGTGAAGTCAAGATAAAAACTTTCAGTAAACTTTCACCATTAGAGTCAAAAAAAAATCTGGTTAGTTCTATCCCCAAGAATTAGTTCCCTTCATTTACAGTTGATCTTTAAACTTCGTGAACTGTGATTCTGCCAACATTTTAGCTTGTGCATTCTAGTGTGAAAATTATTTTCCTTTCCTCTCTCACCAATTATTTTGACTTTGATGATACTTGCAGCATCTCTCAGTTTATTCAAGACCGATCCTGGGCCCAACATATTGATATAATTATAAAGAAGGCACACCAGTGGCTAAGCAGTATTTCATTAGGAGTTTCAGGAAATTGGATTCTGTCCTGTATAAGACTCCAGCAGATTTCTGCAGATGTACCGTGGCGACCATTCTGACTGCTTGCCTCACTAATGTACAGGAATGGGGAAAAAAACCGTAAAGGGCTGTAAACTCAGCAATAGAGCAATCACCTTCCCACCATCAAAGACATCTTCAAAAGGCAAAAGGCAACATCCATTATTAAGGACCCACACCATCCAAAACATGCTGTTTTCTCAATATTCCTGTAGGGGAAGAGGTACAGGCACCTGAAGCCGAACATTCAAAGTTTTAGGAACAGCTTCTTCCCCTCTGCCATCAGATTTCTGAACAGTCCATGAACTCAGCAGCACTACCTCACTATTTTGTTCTCATTTGGCACTAATTATTTATATTTCTTATTGTAACTTTTAGTAACTTTTTTTTATGCATTACACTGTACTCCGGCCTCAAAACAACAAATTTCATAACATATGTCAACGATAATAAGCCTGATTCTGATTCTGATCGTGTCAAATTTCTTTGCAATATCAATATCTGCTTGGCTTCCCCTTAAGATTCTCTGTGACAAGGTGAAAGTATTTTCAAGGCTGGCGGTGAGATGATACGTTAATATTAATGTTCCAGTACTCGTCTTGTGTGGTCTGGGATTTCAAATTGAATGCAGATATTGGTAACAAAAAATTTGCACTGATAGATCCTAGAATTATGTTAGTATAAAAAAATGTAACACAGGAAGAAGCCTTTCAGCCCAGTGTACCCATAGTAGTTCCTTGTAGAGCAATTCAGTTAGTCATTCCTTACTGCACAGTCTAATGGCAGAGCATGGTACTGAGAGACTTGGACAGGAAGTAGAGGATGGATGATATCACATCAGGAAGGTAGTTTCTAATTCTATGGCAGAACCCCCTGAATCTCTCAATGTCCATGATGAACAATAACTTTCCTTTGAGCTATAATCACCTTTGAACCCACAATCAGCAACTAACAGTCACCAGGTCACCTTTCCAAGAATTAATATTAGCCTGCACACAGGATAATCCAACTGCTCAATCTGGGGAAGTGTACAGTGAAACACTTTAGAAAGTCAAACTCGAAGGCAGAGTACAGGGTTAATGGCAGGATCCTTAGCACTGTGGAGGAACAGAGAAATCTTGGGATCTGTATGAATAGATCACTCAAAGATATCATGAAAATTGATAAGGAGGTTAAGAAGGCGTGTTGGCCTTCACTCATTGAGGGATTGAGTTCAAGAGTCACAAGATAATGTTGCAGTTCAATAAAACCCTGATTAGACTGCATTTGGAATATTGTGTTCATTTCTGGTTGCCACATTATAGGAAGAATGTGAAAGCTTTAAAGAAGGTGTAGAAGAGATTTACCAGGATGCTTCCTGAATTAGAGAGCGTGTCTTATGAGGATCGACTGAGTAAGCTCTTTGGACAAAGGAAAATGAGAGCTGGCCTGATGGAGCTGTAAAAGGTGCTTCAGGACATAGATAGACTGGACAGCAAGAGACTTTTTCTCAGGGCTGAAATGGCAAATACAAGGGAGTATAATTTTAACGTGACTGGAGGAGCGTTCTTTATGTAGAGAGTGAGGTATGTGGAATGCCCTGCAGCAATGGTGATGCATGCAGACACTGTAGGACCAACTTAAGAGACTCTTAGGCACATGGATGATAGAAAAATGGATGACTACTTTGGAGGGAAGCGTTAGATTGATTTTAGAATAGGTTAAAGTGACAGAAGAGTATTGTGGGCCAAAAGAACTGTACTATAATGTACTTTTCTATGTTCTGCGCTCGATAGTCTGTGTTCTATGTTTTATAGTCTGTGCTCTATGTTTTATAGTCTGTGCTCTATGTTTTATAGTCTGTGTTCTATGTCTTACAGTCTGTGTTCTATGTTTTATAGTCTGTGTTCTATGTTTTCTAGTCGGTGTTCTATGTTTTATAGTCTGTGTTCTATGTTTTATAGTCTGTGTTCTATGTTTTATAGTCGGTGTTCTATGTTTTATAGTCTGTGTTCTATGTTTTATAGTCTGTGTTCTATGTTTTATAGTCGGTGTTCTATGTTTTATAGTCGGTGTTCTATGTTTTATAGTCTGTGTTCTATGTTCAATGTTCAGTGTTTGTCATCTGATAGTGCTCCATATCTTTCACATTTACTCCAGAGCCCAACATTCAGTTCCCAATTGGAACTTAAACCTGCTTGACACATCCCTGGAGAGTTTCTCCAACACCTCATGAGTCATTCCATTCTGTGTTACAAACGTGTACTGAAGAATGACAGTAAGCAATCTTGATCTTGAATCTTCTCAGCCATCCTGTCTGACTGCCCTCACCAGCATCTACCTCCACCTAAAGGTCAGATGTTAAAACCGTAAATTTACGTATTTATTTACAGGTTAATTCTTATCTTTTCATGTAGTCAACAGTAAGTTAGAGAGTTTTATAGCCCTGAGTTTTCATGAAGAGTTATCTTGTTGATTCACATGTAATGATTGCACACTCAAGGACAATCCTAAAGGTCCACTCTCTCCAGCTGAACACTGGGTGGGTGATCAGTCTGATACCACTCAACAAATACTTGCCCTTGAGTGCTGGCTCAACAAGCTAGTGACTGGGGCTAATTTAGTGAGATGCCCGAGATATTTAAAGGAATTGAAAGTTAATTTCACATAACATTGTAGAAGAGCAATAAGAACCAAAAGGACAGAGGCTTAAATAAATAGAAGGTAGATATAAGTCTTTGTCACACTGCAAGTGGTGGTGGTCTGTTCCTCTTCACTGATAAGAACAATCTAAAGTGCAGAGGAAGCAAAGATTTTATAATCACTTCAAAAGCACTTGGATGATAATGTGAGCAGACTGCATTTCTCAAAGTTTTCAGTACTCTCCCTCATAAATCTGTATCATAACTATCACCATAAACATCATAGCCTGTCCTATTTCAAAAAAGTTGATGCCGTGGCCAAGAAACCTCACCAATGTATCTACTTCATCAGGAGGCTAAAGAAATTCGGCACGTCCAGAATCAGAATCAGGTTTAATATCATGGGAATACATTGTAAAATTCGTTGCTTTGCAGCGGTACATTGCAATGCATAATGATAAAAACTGTAATTTACAATAGGAGGCATCACCTTTTGAAGATGCCCTTGATGCTGAGGAGGCTAGTGCCCATAATGGAACTGACTGAGTTTACAACTTTCTGCAGCTTATTTTGATCCTATGCAGTGGCAACCCCCCATCCATACCAGTCAGTGATGCAGCCAGTTAGAATGCTCCACGGTACATCTGTAGAAATCTGCATGTTCTTTGGTGACATACCGAATCACCTCAAACTCTTTATGAAATATACCCAATGTTGTGCCTTCTTTGTAATTGCATCAATATGTTGGGCCCAGGAGAAATACTCAGAGATGTTGACACCCAGGAGCTTGGAATTTCTCACCTTTCTGATCCCTTGATGAGAACTGGTGTGCGTTCTCTCATCTTACCCTTTCTGAAGTCCATAATCAATTCTTGGTCTTGCTGACATTGAGTGCAAGGTTGTTGGTGCAACACCACTCAACTAGCTGATCTATCTCACTCCTGTATGTTTTTTGTCACCATCTGAAATTCTGCCAGCATTAGTTGTATCATCAACAAATTTATAGATGGCATTTGAGCTGTGCCTGGCCACACAATCATGGGTGTAGACAGAGTAGAGTGGCGAACTAAGCACATATTCTTGAGGTGTGCAGAGTTGATTATCAGTGATGTGGAGATGTTATTTCTGATTAGCATAGACCATGGTCTTCTGGTAAGGAAGCTGAGGAACCTTGCAGTGGCCCAATTTTTGAAGCTTCTTGTTCAGAACTGTCACAATGATAGTGTTAAGCACTGAGCTGTAGTCAATAAACAGCATCCTGACCTAAGTATTAGTATTGTCCAGGTGATCCAAGGCTCATGGAGAGCCAATGATTGCATGCGCCATAGAGCTATTGTGGTGATAGGCAGATTGCAGTGGGTCCAGGTCCTTGCTGAGGCAGCAGTTGATTCTAGCCATGACCAACCTCTCAAAGCTCTTCATCACTGTAGATGTGAGTGTTACTGGTCGCTGGGTGATAGTCATTCAGGCAGCTCACCCTGCTCTTCTTGGGCGCTGGTATTGATTGTTGCCCTGTTGAAGCAGATGGAAAATTCTGACTGAAAATGTCTTTGAACACATCTGCCAGTTGGTCGGCATAGGTTTTCAGAACCTTACCAGGTACACCATCAGGGCTTGTTGCCTTGTGAGGATTCACTCTATCGAAAGACGTATTGACGTCAGCCTCTGAGACAGAGATCTCAGGGTCACCAGATTCTGCATAGATCCTGATAGCTGTAGTTTTATTTTCCCTTTCAAAGCATACATAAAAGATATTAAGCTCATGGAAGTGAAGCATCACTACCATTCATGTTAAGTTTTTCTTTGGAGGAAGTAATGGCCTGCAAACCCTGACAGAGTTGACATGCATCCGATTCTGCCTCAAACCTTAATTGAAACTGTTCTTTTTCTCCATACCTGGTACTCACAGAAGTCACTGACAACTGTGGTGTATTCATGCAGTCTTGAAGATGAGTCCCTGAATACAGTCAAGTCCATTGACTCAAGTGGTCCTTTAGGCGCTCCTCCACCTCTCTTGTCCATATCTTCTAGGTCCTCTCTACTGGTGCTGTGGCCTTCAGTCTCTGTTCTCATTGACCCTCACCAATCTTTATTGATGCACAATAGAAAGCATCCTATCTGCATTACAGCTTGGTATGGCAATTGCTCGACTCATGATGGTAAGAAAATGCAGAGTTGTGGACACAGATCATCACATATCATGGAAATCAGCCTCCCCTCCAGTGTCACTGCCTACACTTCTTGCTGCTCCAGTAAAGCAGCTAGCAAAATCAAAGACCCCACCTACCCCAGCATTCTCTCTGCTCCCCTCTCCCATTAGGCAGAAGATACAAAAGCCTGAAAACACACACCACCAGGCTCAAGGACAGCTTCTATCCCAGTGCTATCAGACTTTTAAAGGAAATTCTTATATGATAAATGGACTCTTGATCACACAACCTGTCTCATTATGAACTTGCACTTTATTGTTTAGTTACACTGCACCTTTTCAGTAGTTTTTACATTTTATTCTGCATTGATATTGTTTTACCTTATTCTAGTTTAATGCACTGTGTAATGATTTGATTTGCATAAGCAATATGCAAGACAAGCTTTTCACTGCATCTTGATACAGACAACAATAATAAACCAATACCAATACTAATATACTCCTGAAACTGGTAGCTGTGTTATAAATGGCATGTTGCACAGATCTGTTTGGCTCTGGGTTCCACTTTCTCCACTCTTTGGTAGCTGATTGGCACGGTTTTATGATGTGCACAAAACCTCGCTTCTGAGAAATCAATTATTTTCTTTATCTATGATTTTCTGGTGGCTGTTTCTCCCTTCCTCTGTTTCCAAGCCTCATATCATTAAGAGGGAGAGAAAGCAGCCTGCTGCAAAATCCCTGCCAGTCGGGTTCTGCAGCCAACCCAACTGGTGCCTCTCTCAGATCCAACACACTTACACCGGGACACAGACAATCTCTCAATAGCATATCACACAAATCCAACTGCCTCACATCAACCTGTACTTTTTATGCTTTTTCATCACATTGCAAAATGTAGAAACCACAGGCACTAATTGTCCATCTTTAACCACCCCCCTCCCCCCACCGCGTCAGTGCTGTTGGGGAGAGAGTTCCAGGATTTAGTCCCAATAACAATAAAGGAACTGTGGTACATTTCCAGTCAGTAATTGTGAGCATGTTAGAGAGGTAGCATCACCTATGACCCTCCTAGCTTTACTCATTATCCTTCTCCTCTACCCATTCACCTTCCCCCTCACCTAGTCTCACCTATCAGCTGCCAGCTTTTACTCCTCCCCTTCCCCCACCTCCATATTCTGTCTACTGCCCCCTTTCTTTCCTGTCATGATGAAGAGTCTCGGTTTGAAAAGTCAACTGTTTCCTCCCTGCCATAGATGCTGCCTGGCCTGCTGAGTTCCTCCAGCATTTTGAGTGTGTTCCTCAAGTTTTCTAGCATCTGCAGAATCTCTTGTGTTCCTGTGCATCTGCTGCCCTTGTCCATGCAGGAGGAATTTGTGGCTAACATGAGGGAGCATTATTTTAAGGTGATTGGAGGAAAGTCTAAGGGGAATATCAGAGGTGGATTTTTTTAATGGAAAAAATAGTGGGTGTGTGGAATGCCCTGCCGGGGATGGTGGCAGAAGCAGATATATTATAAACATTTAAAAGACTCTTAGACAGGCACATGGATGATAGAAAAATGGAGGGCTATGTAGCAGAGAAGGGTTAAATTGATCTTAGAGGGTCAGCACAACATTGTGGGCCAAAAGGCCTGTACAGTGTTGTGGTGTTCTATATTCTTTGTTCTATATTTTTAAAATCCATTTCCAGAGCCAACCAATTGGCCACCCCTGCTATGGTGACAGAAGTATCCAGCTGTGATTCAGGGTCGGTGCTGGACCCACCAGTGTTGCTCATCAATTTCAACAACTTGGTTGAGAATGTACAAGCTTGTAGATAATACAGTGGACAACGAAGACAGTTATCAAAATTTGCAGGATCTTGATCAGCTGAGTAAAGTGGGCTGAGGAATGGCAAATTGAGCTTAAAATTTGTGAATCTGAAAGGTCTTGCACTGAAACATCAGCTGTTTATTCCCCCCCCATAAACACTGCATGACCTGCAGAACTACTCCAGCATTTTTTATTATAAGACAGTAGCTTAGTGGGCATTAATACTGATTACAGGTTTTAATTTCAAATTTAATCCATTAAATAAATCCAAATTCCATTGTTGCTTCAGTGGGATTTGAACACCATTCGAGATTCAAGATTCAAGATTGTTTATTGTTATTCTTCAGTACACGAGTGTAAGGGAGTATGGAATGAGTGTTACTCCAGATCTGATGCAGCATAAAAAACATAAGCATAAGAAACAGATTTTTAAAAATACAAAATAAAATGACTGATCGTGTTACCACAACATTGGGCAAGACCATAAGACATAGGAGCAGAATTAGGCCACTTGGCCCATCGAGTCTACTGCTCCATTCAACCATGACTGATCCTTTTACCCCTCATTAACCCCACTTCCCGACCTTCACCCTGTAACCTTTGATAATATGAGGTAATGGCATCAAGAGGGGCAGAGCCAATATTGTTAAGTCATAGAGTCAAAATCATAGAACACTAGAGCACAGAAATGGGTCTTCCAACACATCTGGTCCATGCTGAACCATTACTCTGCTTACTGCCATCAACCCACACCTGCACCATAGCCATGTTCCTATCCAAATTTCTCTTAAATGTTAAAATCAAATCCACCACTTTGTCTGGCAGCTCATTTCACACTTTCACCACCTTCTGAGTGATGAGGTTCCACATCATTTTCCCTTAAACATTTCACCTTTCAACCTTAATCCATGACGTCTGGTTCTAGTCTCACCCAACCTCAGTGGAAAAAAACCTGCTTGCATTTACCCTATCTATATCTTTCATAATTTTGTATACCTCTATCAAATCTCCCCTCAGTCTTCTACACTCTAGGGAATAAAGATCTAACCTATTCAACCTTTTCCTATAAGGGAAAATCGTGACTGGCCTAGCCTTCTTCTAAACCTGGGTTTTATCAGGAGTAAGGGTGCTAAATAATTAATTTTTATTTAGTTAGAGTTACAGGTCCATGCTGCCCAGTTAAGCCCATGTGACCTATTAACCTATTAATTGGGCGTCACAGTAGTGTAGCGAATAGCAGAACGTTATTACTGCTCGGGGCTTGGGACATCAGAGTTCAGAGTTTAGACTTCAATCCCAGTATCCTCTGTAAGGAGTCTCTGTACCGAGGATTTCATGGGTTTTCCCCGGGTCCTTCTGTTTCCTCCCATAGTCCAGGCTAGGTTAGTTGTAACTTGTCCCGTGATTAGGTTGGGGTTAAATTAGGTTGATGAGGGGTTTGCTGGAAGGTGAGGCTCAAAGGGCTGTAAGTGCCTATTCCACTCCATATCTCCAAGATAATGAATAAATAATCCATACATCATTGGAATGTGGGAGGAAAGCAGAACACCCGGAGGAAACCCACAGGGCACAGGGAGAGGGCGTACAAACTCCTTACAGACAGCAGTGTCACTGGCACTGTAATTGCATTATGCTAATCTCTACAGTATTGTGCCACCCCCAATAACGCAAGTATTTGTTGTTGACTCTTCTCTGCAAGGGGTGCAGGCGAGGGACAGATGTGACTGTGTGACACATTGCTGCGTTGTTCTGATGGGGAGCCAGTTTAGTCCTGCGAGGGTGAGATTCAGAGACAGCTGCACTGATTGTAGGTATGATCTGCAAAAGGTCTCAATTCACAAAATCAGATGACGCATTCATGGTTTAACTCCCAATGAAAGAAACTGGACGGTGTACAATTGGATTGAAATCCCGGTTCCACCTTTGTTTTCATACTTCAAATATCTGTAACCCTTCCAGGAAAATGTATTCTTAGTTTCAAAGGCAGAATTTCAAAACTTGGGTCCAAGATGCTGACAAATGCGCCAAATACTCAGTTAAAAAATTCTCTGTTCTGGGAGAGCATTGGAGCATATCCTCATACTGTCTCAATCTCTCCTCGGAAAATCGCTCAAACACTTCCCAGCTCTTACATCCAACATTTCTAGATTCACCGCTTATCTAATGGCTTCTGTGTGCTCTTGTTCAAATGTCAGGTACCTTTGCAGAGTGAAGACAGGGTCCACATATAGAGAATCAAGAACTAGAGGTAAAACATCAGAAAATCTGCAGATGTTGGAAATACAAGCAACATACACAAAATTCTGGAGGAAACAGTCAACGTTTCAAGCCAAGACCCTTCATCAGTATTGGAAATGGATGAACTAGAGGGCATTAGGTATAATGAGAGGAGAGAGATTTAATAGGAACCTAAAGGGCACCTTTTACACCCAGTGGGTGGTCCACATATGGTACAATCTGCCAGAGGAAGTGGCTGAGGCAGGTACATTAGCTTCACTTAAAAGATCCTTGTACAAGTGCATGGCTAGAAAATGTTTAGAGGAGCTATGAGCCAAGTGTGGGCAAATGGTGCTTGCTTAGATTAAAATCTTGGCCAGCATAGAGCTGTTTGACATTCCATTTTCACCATACATCATTGCTTTGATGTGCTCTAAATTGCCTAGACTTTATAATTGAAGGAGGGAATCACGGATCAGAGGGCACAGCCACAGAATAGAAGGACATCCCTTTGGAAAAGAGATGAAGAGGATTTTTTTTAATAGCCAGAGCAAGGTGAATCTGTGGAATTCATTGCCAAAAATGGTTGAGCAAGCCATGTCCTTGGGTATAGTTAAAGTGGAGGTTGATAGGTTCTTGATTAGTAAAGGCATCAAAGGCTGTAGGAAGAAGTCACAAGAATGGGGCTGAGAGGGAAAATAAATCAGCCATGATAAATGGTGCAGATGGGCTGAATGGTCTAATTCTTCTCCTATTTATTATGGTCTTATGGTCAAGATTTTGGGGTGGCTTTGGATCTATTTCCTTCTGAGTGTATTTGAACTGTACAAAGTTAATCCAGGGGGAGACCTGCAGTAAAAATTTATTTGCAATGTATCCAGAATTTAATAATTCCTTGGCATTTTATTTTATCAAACATAACTGTAAGTTCTACATAATAGTTTGCAGAGTCAGAATCTGAGCATTCAAGCATATGTGGCAATCAAATCAAACTCTTTTCATTTTAGCCATGTTAGAAAGTGCAAGGTTTCATTGATTTGCTGCCTGAAATTCATCTGTGGTTCATGCAGAACTGGAAAATGATTGAACAAGTGCCATTTATTTCCTGTTCATCATTCTGCAAGATGATAAATGATATGGATACAGTAACTGCAAGCAGACTTTTTCCACTGAGGTAGAGTGAGACTAGAGCTAGAGGTCATGGGTTCAGGGTGAAAGGGGAACCTGAATGGGAATTTGGCCATGGGGAGAATGTACAAACTCCTTCTAAGCAATGGCGGCAATTGAATCCAAGTCGCTGGCACTCTAAGGCATGATGTTAACTTCTGTGCTACTCTTTCTGAAGAGAAGTTTAGATAAGTACATGGGAGGGATATGGAGGGCTATGTTCCAGGTACTAATCAATGCATGAATTAGATGGGCTGAAAGGCCTGTTTCTGAACTGTAGTGCTTTATGACTCTACGGCCTTCATCAGTCAAGACACTAAGTCGAGAGTCAAGATGTTATATTACAATTGTACAAGATGTTATGTTCATTTTAGTCATCTGATGACTCTAAGAATGTACTCATCAATGTCAAATACAAGGTACGGGTAGGGGTTATACAGCTGCTCCAAATGTAAGCTGGGATCATCTCATAGACTGTTCCAGGAAACAGGCAAGACAGTAAGAGGGGGAACTGAGGGAGAAAGGGAAGAGTGACATGTGGGAAACCCAACAGAAGGCCCCACCTTCAAAAAACAAGCTATGTGTACAAAGCAAACCACAGCTCAAACATAGCCCAGAAAAGTAGTACCTGAACCCCTAGACCCTCAGGTTAGAAGTCTGATGCCCTCCCGACTAAGCTATCCAGGTCTTTAGGCTAATGAAAGCTTTAACAGATTGTCCTCCAAACCAACAGCTCATGACAAGGATGGGATTGGAACCCTCATGTGCAAAGCACAATGGATTAGCAGCCCACTGCCTTAACGTCTCAGCTACCTCATCTCTATTTCTGTGGTATGTAACTGGGCTATTAAAGCGTGTGTTAAACCATAAGTAATGCAGAACACAAAGCAAGCTTTGGAGACTAATTAGGTGCAGATTTAACTATTAAATCAAAATTGCGGGACAGCACGGTAATGTTGTGGTTGGTGCAATGCTTTATAGCAGTGGCTGTTAGATCACAGGTTCATTTCCCACTGCCATCTGTAAGGACATCTGTATATTCTTCCCATGACCACATGGGTTCCTTCCAGCTGCTCTGGTTTCCTCAGGTTCCACAGATGTTCAGGTTAGGGTTAGTAAATTGAGGGCATGCTATGTTGGTGACAGAAATGTGGCAACAATTGCAGGCTGCCCAGTATAATCCTCACTGATTTGATTTGACCAAACGTCCCAGTTCAATTCACGTTTCAATGTACAAGTGAAAAATAGAGCAAATGTTTACACTTATCTTTATTACAAAATTTCACATTTATTAAAATAGCTATTTTCTTTAGGAAGTTATTTGTAATATTTTGACTTTTATGTTAACACATGCACATAACTTAATCATTACAGACTCAAATGAGTAATATCCTAACATAGCATGGAAGCAGGCCCTTTGGCCCAATTTGTCCATACTGACCAAAATGTCTGTCTGAGCTAATCGCACCAGCACATGTACTTTCTGCTCTTTGAAGAACATTTAAAAGAATTGTGGAATTAGTTTTTTTTTACTTTCTAGTTCAAAGTTCAAAGTAAATTTATTTTGAAAGTCATTATAAGTCACCATATATGACAGCCTGTCATTCACTTTCCCAATAGAATCACAATAGAATCAATTAAAAACTACATGCAAACAAAGGCAAACTATCAACCAATGAGCAAAAGATAACAAATTGTACAGAAAGAAGGACAAAATAATAAGTTGTAGAGCCCTTGAAAGTGAGTTCATAGGTAGTGGAAACAGTTCACTGCTGAGGTGAGTGAAGTTATCCACACTGGTTCAGGAGCCTGATGGTTGAGGTAATAACTGTTCCTGAACCTGGTGCTGTGGGGCCTAAGGCTCCTGTAGGTCCTTCCTAATGGCAGCACCAAGAAGAGAGCATGGCCTGGATGATGGGGGTACATACTGATGGATGTCACTTTCCTGCGACAATCTTCTTGTAGATGTGCTCAATTGTGGGGAGGGCATTATCTGTGATGGACTGAGCTGTCTCCATTACTTTTTGTAGGCTTTTCCACACAAGGGAATTGGTGTTTCCATAACAATGCAACTAGTCAGTTGGGCTTAATAATCACTACTGATGCATCACAATGAGAAACTCGTATTGAGAGAAGCTAAATCTTTGTTACAGGAAATACTGAGCTCAACTGCATCTATTAGCATCACATTTCAAGTATTTTCAGAAGTATTATTGATGCACCATCAATAACTCACACTGAGACGTAAGGCGAGATATCGGCTTTTATTGACTGGAAGAAGGAACCAGGAGTGAGTGTCCATCATACTATGTCCTGGAGACTGAGGCCGAGCATCAGGCCTCAGATCGCCTTTATACAGGGGCCTGTGGGAGGAGCCACAGGAGCATTCAGCAGGGGGCGTGTCCAGACAGGCACATAGTTCACCACATTCACCCCCCCCTTTGTTTGAAAGAGTCCCCATGTGGCGAAGTTTCTTACAAGTCAAGTCTATCAGGTGGTCGAATCTGTCGTTGCGATCTACATAGCACCGGCTGTGACCGCATGGATGCCGACGACATTGGTGATTGCACAGGGGACGGAGGTTGCGCTTGTTCCTGCCCACTAGGCGCCGGTGATCCCTCACGCATGTGCGAGGCGCCTGGTATAAATGCGTACGAAACGCCCGGTATACAAGTGTCGTGAGGAGTCTGTGTAGGGCCTGGTGAGCACGGTGTCACCTCTGGTGCAGGGTTCATAGTTACCGGAGAGCCTTCAGGGTAGTGGTCTGCTGCACCTGCGGGTGCCAGGTCGCGGATGGAGACCGTGTCTTCCCGCCCATCAGGTAAGACCACGTAAGCATACTGGGGGTTCGCATGTAGAAGGTGAACCCTCTCTACCAGCGGGGAGTATTTATTGCTCCTCACATGTTTCCGGAGCAGCACTGGCCCCGGGGACGTCAGCCAAACTGGTAGGGTGGTCCCAGTGACAGACTTCCTGGGAAAGTTCGTGACGGGTGGCATTGGTGGATGTGCATAACAGAGAGCGGATAGAGTGCAGTGCCTCAGGGAGGACCTCCTGCCATCGAGAGACCGGCAACCTTTTTGACTTAAGGGCTAAAAGTGTGGCCTTCCACACTGTGGCATTCTCCCGCTCCACCTGGCCATTACCCCGGGGATTATAACTCGTGGTCCAACTGGTAGCAATGCCCCTAGCTAGCAAGTACTGGCACAGCTCCTCACTCATAAAGGAGGACCCTCTATCGCTGTGGATATAGCAGGGATACCCGAACAGAGTGAAGAGCTGGCGCAGGGCTTTTATGACGGACGTGGCAGTGGTGTCGGGGCAGGGGATGGCAAAGGGGAACCGTGAGTACTCGTCGATAACACTGAGAAAATAGACATTGCGGTCAGTGGAGGGAAGGGGCCCTTAAAGTCAACACTCAGTCGTTCAAAAGGGCGGGTGGCCTTGACAAGTTGTGCCGTGTCAGGACGGTAGAAGTGCGGTTTGCACTCAGCGCAAATTTGGCAGTCCCTGGTCATCGTCCTGATGTCCTCCAGGGAGTATGGCAGGTTCCGAGCTTTCACAAAATGGTAAAATCGGGTGACCCCTGGGTGGCAAAGTTGTGCATGAAGGGTGTACAGCTGGTCGAGCTGTGTGCTAGCACATGTTCCCCGGGATAGGGCATCAGGGGGCTCATTGAGTCTGCCAGGCCGGTACAGGATATCATAGTTGTAGGTGGAGAGTTCCATTCTCCACTGCAAAATCTTATCATTTTTGATTTTGCCCCGCTGTTGGTTGCTGAACAGGAACGCAACCGAGCGCTGGTCGGTCAGCAAGGTGAACCTTTTGCCAGCAAGATAGTGCCTCCAGTGCCTAACAGCCTCCACTATGGCCTGGGCTTCTTTCTCCACCGCGGAGTGCCGAATTTCGGAGCCTTGGAGGGTGCGAGAAAAGAATGCTACTGGTCTGCCTTCCTGATTGAGGGTAGCAGCCAGAGCAAAATCGGAGGCGTCATACTCCACTTGGAAGGGAGCAGTCTCGTCCACCGCATGCATCATAGCTTTGGCAATGTCCTCTTTAATGCAGCTGAAGACCGCGCGGGCCTCAGCAGAGAGGGGAAACGAGGTAGACTTGACCAGGGGGCGTGCCTTGTCTGCGTAATGGGGGACCCATTGGGCGTAATAGGAAAAAAAACCCAGGCACCGTCTGAGGGCCTTGAGAGTGTTGGGAAGAGGGAGTTCTAACAGGGGGCACATACGTTCGGGATCAGGGCCAATAACCCCGTTTTCCACGACATACCCAAGTATAGCAAGGCGGGTGGTTCCAAACACACACTTGTTCCTGTTATAAGTAAGGTTCAGAGCTGCGGCCACTTGGAGAAATCGTTGGAGGTTGGCGTCGTGATCTGGCCTGTCGTGACCACAGATGGTGATGTTATCCAGATAGGGAAATGTGGCCTGCAGTTGGTACTGGTCCACCATCCGGTCCATTTCCCTCTGGAAGACAGAGACACCATTCGTGACACCGAAAGGGACGCGCAAGAAGTGATAGAGCCTGCCGCCCGCCTCGAAGGCGGTGTAGGGGCGGTCCTCTGGGCAGATGGGGAGCTGGTGATAAGCGGATTTCAGATCTATTGTCGAGTACACCTTGTACTGAGCAATCTGGTTGACCATATCCGCGATGCGGGGTCGGGGGTACGCGTCAAGCTGCGTGAACCTATTGATGGTTTGACTATAGTCCACCACCATCCTATTTTTCTGCCCAGTCCGAACAACAACCACCTGGGCCCTCCAAGGGCTTGAGCTTGGCTCAATGATCCCCTCCCTGAGCAGCCGCTGCACCTCCGACTGAATGAAGGCCCTGTCCCCCGCACTGTACCGCCTGCTTTTAGTTGCCACAGGCTTACAGTCGGGGGTCAGGTTGGCAAGCAGCGGTGGGGGAGGGACCTTGAGAGTGGAGAGGCTGCAAGTGGTGTCGGTAGCGCAGCTGTCGGCATGGTTCTGGATGGGATGTGTGTGCCCGTGTGTGTGTGTGGTCAGTAGCGGGGTATGTGAAGAAGTCCCACAAAACTGAGGATTCCTGACAGTGAGTGGTGGGAGGGGCCCGTCATATACCATAGTCACACTTTCGAGATGGCTCTAGAAGTCCAGCTCCAATAGCACAGGTGCGCACAGATTAGGCATGACCAGTAGCTCAAAGTTCCGATATTCTGTGCCTTGCACCACCAAAGTCGCTACACAACCCGCCCGGATGTCTGCGGACTGCGACCCAGAAGCCAAATGGAACCTCCGACTTACCGGCCGCGTTGCAAGTCCGCAGCGTTGCACTGTGTCTGGGTGAATAAAACTCCCAGTGCTGCCTGTGTCAAACAGGCATCTAGTCCTGTGCCCCTCCAACCGGATGTCCATCATGGACCTTGCAAGCTGGTGTGGGGCGCTTTGGTCGAGAGTTACAGTGGCCAGAGTTGAATCGCCGTCGGGGTACCCGGTAAGCATCTGAGGGTCGGGGGCGGGGTGTGCTGACGCCGACAAAGATGGCCGCCCACATCCGGGCATGCAAGATGGCGGCCCCCACGTTTCACCCGCAGCGCTGCACTCCGCTCGAGGTTGAGACTTACAGACTTTGGCGAAATGGCCCCGCTTTCCGCAGCTGGAGCAGGTCGCTTCTCGCGCTGGACAGCGTTGTCGAGGGTGTTTTTTATGGCCACAGAAAGAACAAAGCACAGGCTTCCGACGGGTTGCCGCTGTGGCCGGTTTCGGGGAGCTCGTGGAATCTCGACTGGCAGCAGCGTTGGCGAATTCGCTCCCGGGAGCTGGCGGTGGTGGGGTCTGAGGTGTCCACGGAACCGGTGGGGAATCACGCGACTGGACAGCGTCGGCGTAGTGCAGCGCAGCTTCCAGAGCGTTGGCCGTCTCCGTCGCCGAGCGTAAGGTAAGGTCAACATTTTCCAGCAGCCGCTGGCGCATGTACACCGATCTCAGTCCCGTCACAAAAGCGTCTCGCACCAGCAGCTCTGCATGCTGTTTTGCCGTGAGCGTCTTGCAGTCACAAGCTCGGACGAGTGTCTGTAGTGCTCGGAGAAACTCAGCGCACGATTCGCCAGGCCGCTGTTGCCGAGCGTCAGGCCTCAGATCGCCTTTATACAGGGGCCTGTGGGAGGAGCCACAGGAGCATTCAGCAGGGGGCGTCTCCAGACAGGCACATAGTTCACCACAATTATCAAACAAAAATCAATGCTATGTTAAAGACCCAGTTAGTGGGGCTTAGTCAAAGTGCAATACAGCCAACAATATGGTGCAAGGTTCATAATATAGATTGTGAAGTCAAAAGTTCATCTTGTCAGACAAGAGATCCTGTCAAGAGTAGACAACAAAGTGATAGAAGCTGTCCACAAGCCTGGTGATACACAGTTTCAGGCTTTTGTATATTCTGCCTGACGGGAGAGGAGGGCAGGGGAACGTCCATGGTGGGCGGGGTCTTTGGTTACCTTGGCTGCTTTACAGAGACATTAAGAAGTCTATGAAGGGTAGCCTGGCTTACGTAATATGCTAAGCTATGTCCATTATTCCCAGCAGTTTCTTGGGGTCTTGGTTAGACCAGCTGCCATACCAAGCTGTGATTGATCCAGGAGGAGGTACAGGAGCTTAGGAACAGCATATATAACCATATAACAATTACAGCATGGAAAAAGGCCATCTTGGTCCTTCTAGTCCATGCCGAACGCTTACTCTCACCTAGTCCCACCGACCTGCACTCAGCCCATAACCCTCCATTCCTTTCCTGTCCATATACCTATCCAATTTTACTTTAAATGACAATACCGAACCTGCTTCTACCACTTCTACTGGAAGCTCGTTCCACACAGCTACCACTCTCCGAGTAAAGAAATTCCCCCTCATGTTACCCCTAAACTTTTGACCTCCCTAACTCTCAACTCATGTCCTCTTGTTTGAATCTTCCCTACTCTCAATGGAAAAAGCCTATCCACATCAACTCTATCTATCCCCCTCATAATTTTAAATACCCTCTATCAAGTCCCCCCTCAACCTTCTACGCTCCAAAGAATAAAGACCTAACTTGTTCAACCTTTCTCTGTAACTTAGGTGCTGAAACACTGGTAATATTCTAGTAAATCTTCTCTGTACTCTCTCTATTTTGTAGACATCTTTCCTATAATTCAATGACCAGAACTGTACACAATACTCCAAATTCAGCCTTACCAATGCCTTGTACAATTTTAACATTACATCCCAACTCCTGTACTCAATGCTCTGATTTATAAAGGCCAGCATACCAAAAGCTTTCTTCACCACCCTATCCACATGAGATTCCACCTTCAGGGAACTATGCACCATTATTCCTAGATCACTCTGTTCTACTGCATTCTTCAATTCCCTACCATTTACCATGCATGTCCTATTTTGATTAGTCTTACCAGAATGTAGCACCTCACACTTATAAATCTTCCCCTCTGCCATCACTAACCCCTCCATCTCATTCCTGTATCTGACTCATCGATATTTGAGAACTGATGGCATCATCTGCAAACTCATAGAGGTAGATTTAGAGCAGAATCGGGCCACAGTGATGAGCATGATAGCATAGGGTTAGTGCACTGCCTTACAGAACCAGCAATCACCAGCTGGGGTTCAAGTCCCTTTGCTGTCTGTAAGAAGTTTACACATTTTCTCCATGACTGCATGCATTTTCTCTGGCTGCTCCATTTTCTTCCCACACTCCAAAGATGTATGATAAGGGTTAAAGAGTTGTGGGCTATGCAAGGTGATGCTGCTGGCTGCCCCCAGCATATTCTCACTGATTTGATATGAAGCAAACGATGCATTTCACTGTCGGTTCGATGTTTCAATGGCGCCATGGTAGTGTAATGGTTAGCACGATGCTATCACAGCCTGTTGTGCTCTGAAGTTCAGAGTTCAATTCTGGTGCCATTCTGTCAGGAGACTCTGTACATCCTCCCTGTGGAAGGTATGGGTTTTCCCCAGGTGCACTGATTTCCTCTTACAGTCCAAGGGCAGGTTGTAAATTGTCCCGTGATTAGGGTTAATTATGGTTGCAGGAGTGGTGTGACTCAAGGGCAGGAAGGGTTTACTCTGAGCTGTGTCACTGGACTAATAAATACCTGTGACAAATAAAGCTCATCTTATCAGAGTAGGAGCTTGCTATTGTATTCAGAAGGAACCTTGACAATTAACAAAGTCAACTAGGGATCATATGCTGAAGATCATTGGGTGTAAAAATGTAGCTCCTTTGATTTACTGCTTACACCAAAGTGGTGTCATTAATACAAATGTGATGGCATTGACCTGAGTCTCTGAAACTAATTGAGCACTTATACCAGGTTCAACAACTCTTCAAAGCCATTGTTCCCATTAATTTAAAGGACACTCTGTTTTGATAAAAGCAAACAATTTATTCAAAAACAGATTATTATTGCCTGGGTCATCGATGTTATTTTTGTGAAATGATGTGCTGTTTAATCTAAAATGTCAGCAATCCAGAGAAATGTGGCAAACAGAATCCTAAATTCTGTTTCTGGGTGCAGGCAAAACTCTCCCCAAAATTGAGCATATTTACAAGGAGCGCTAACACAAGAAAGCAGCATCCATCATCAAGGAAGCCCCACCATCCCAGCCATGCTCTCTTCTCCCTGCTGCCATCAGGATGGATATACAGTCGTCAATCTCCCACCACCCAGCTTCAGGAACAGTTATTATCCTTCAGTTTTCAGTTTCCTGAACCAGCATGGATAACTTCCACTCGCCTCAACTCTGAGCTGATCCCATAACCTACGGAATCACTTTCAGGGACTCTGCAGCTCATGTTATTGGATTTTTTTTGCATAATTTGTTCTCTTTTCCACATTGGTTGTTTGTCAGTCTTTGTTATTTATAGTTCTTCATAAATTGTTTTCTATTTCTTTATTTTCCTATAAATGCCTCCAAGAAAATGAATCTCAAGCTAGTATATGGTGACATAAATGCATTCTGATAATAAATTTACTTTGACTTTGACAAGTTAATCTTCCACCTGAAGAGATTATCTTATTGCCTTGTGTGGAATCTTACTGTGCAGAAATCAATGGCTGCATTATTTTACATGACTAGAATTCAGTAAAAGACCTTTGGCTGAAAGAAAATCTATTAATGCAAATCTTTCCTTTGCAAAGAAAGTGACTAGATTCAAGATGGTAGCCTTTGATGTGAGATCTACACTGTTATAGAGAGAAAAGAAAAGTGCGGTGGGAGGGGGCAGATGGAATATTGAAGCCCATTTCAGAATTCCTGCATAAAGAAGTATAATTGTTAGCCCTCTCACAGGCTGGCATTAAATGTTGCACCCGGTGGTTAGGTTCTGGGAACCACAGAGGATATTTTGGAATAAACCCACCGAAGTGAAGGACAACTACTGTTTCTCTGAACTGGGTCCTATTTTGATTTTAGCCAATGAAAGGTGGCTGGAGTCCAAGGTTTTAAGCCGCAGCATTTCTTTCCAAATCATCAGAACTCTCGCAAACGTTCAAATGCTTTGTTGCAAAAGACTTGATTGAAGACCGAGCACCGAGAGAGATAGTTTGCCATGAATGTTTATATTCCTACTCCCATTGTGCCTCACACATTACTAAACCCCAGCTGCACACCTCAACATGGTTGCCAAGGTGCCCAAATCAACGCCTGATTTTAAAAAAATATATTTTTAGTTTTACTTCTGGAGCACAGATGCCAACTGATTAAGAAAGAAGCTACTGCAAGGGGCAAAAAGCGGATTAATTTTTGCTTTTTGAATGATGCAAGAGCTTGAGAGGGATGGCAGAGAGGAAAAGAAACATGCAATTCCACCTTTAGAGTGAATGGATCCGCAGATTTGCAAGGAAAGCTCCTTCAATGCCATGGTGTATCTTGGCACGTTGTGATACTGCTATATAACACTGCCGTTGCTAGGAGACTGGACAGCGCTTGATGAATCAAAGCATTGTTCACCAATTCAGTCTCCCTTGTTGCTTAGTCACATTTCTGCACACAGGCTCTACATAGAGCTGCCAAGAGGGCCACCAGGACCCAGGAGAAAGAAAGTAAATTCCCCTCCCACCACCTCCTCACCCAGTACCCATGGGGTAGGTATGTGCCAGGCACCCCGTCTAAGGCCCAGGCAGACAGCTTTTTCCCTGTGCTTTCTTCCAATCACTCCCATCCACTGGGGCAGTATGTAAACTTGGCAGCATCCAGGCAGGTTTCTGACCACCCAAAGCCTTTTTACCAGGGAGGAACTCGGCTTCACTGGCACTGTTCCCCTTGCCTCATTGTCCCCAGCAAGCTGTCTCCCCATTGAACAGACATATAAAAAAGGAATTGGATTGTCTTCTCATTAGGCAATAGCTTTGGTGGAGCGCTTCAGGGATTGGCTGGTAACAGGGTGAGCAGACAAACTCTGGAGGTCCACAGGTCCCACTAGAAGCCATGGGGAAGGTGTAAACTCCCTGGTCTTCAAGTGGCATGCACTGGACTCTCCTGGCATCTCAGTATCATTAACCTGAGGGGCTGGTGGTGGGAAATTTTCATTAATTTCTGAATATTCCAGCAGATCAGGGTCTGACATTATCATTTCCTCTTGGCCAACCCTGAAAACTTTCTCTCTTCATTGCTCTACTTCCTATAACAGAACGATCCAGCCATGGACACCATGGTTTCTTCTAAGTTGCAGAGGGAGTGGGGAAAATGAATAAGGCAAAGGAAATATATAAATTTTCCAACTGTTTCCAACATTTTCTGACCTTGGCTTTATGTCAGAGGATCTATTTCCTCTTTGAAGTTTAATCCACTGGCCTTGTCTTAGTCCCTAAAATGAACATAAAATCCCATAGAATTACCTGTGCCTTTATCTGTGCCTTTCTCAACATTGTCAATCCCTTCGTGTGATCTTGCCTTTCGCAACGTAGCTGCCAGGTGTGACTTATCTAACAATGCCAGCCACAGACTGACTCTGAGGTAGCCCTGCATGTGAAAGATGACAAATAAGCTATATTTTTACTTAGTCACTGATGCCTTGCATGGATTTCAGAACTTCAACTTTGGCTCAACTCATCAGTTCAAGTCCCACTCTAGAGTATAAATGGCAGTGTTCAAGGAGAGGTGAGGAGCAGGGTGATTTTTGTCAGAGTGTCATTCATGTAGGTGCCTCCATTTGTCTCGGTCAATGACAAAGTTGGATATTATTGACCCCATGGCAATAACAATTAAACTCCTGGTCGGTGAAGATCTCTCACAAGACACAACTTAATGGTCAGTTATTTCATTCTTGTTTGCACAGATTGGTGAAAGAACTTGCATCAGTCACTGGACATTTAAAGTCATTTGCCAGAGGTGAAAGTTCTAAAATCCTTTGCTTAAGTTCATGCTGCAAGGTAATGTTGCAGCTCTTGGTCCATGCTTGGAGTATTGTGTTCCATTCTGGTTGCTTCATTATAGGAAGGGTATGGAGACTTTAGAAAGAGTGCAGAGGATGCTTACAAGGATGCTGTCTGGATTAGAGACACCAGGTTTTCAATCCACTGCTGTTTAATTAGCTGAACTGAAGATCTCCTTGGCCATGGTGGGATTTTTCTCAGACTAGAAGTCCTGTGCTGCCAACTCAGTGCTCCATCGACCCAAGTTCAATCCTGATTCCCAGCACTGTATGTGTGGAGTCTCCCTGTGCCCGTGTTGCCTTGCCCCCACATGCACCAGTTTCCTCCCACATATCCACGTTGGGAGAATAATTTCCCTTTGTGTAAGTGGGTGGGAAAAGAACAAGTTAATGCAGTCATAGATAGGTGTTTGATGGTCATTGTGAATATAGTGGGCCAAATGGCCTATTTTTACACTGTTCAACTCTGTAATTATAACCAAGATCTGTTTTCTGAGAAGATTTGATGAGGAATAAAACACACCTGGTTTTACTTTGTGTTCCACGTGTCCAGGTGTCAGAGCATTGAGACTGAGGAGATTACTCCAAACTTATGTGATGCCAAAGACTTGACAACACATCTGAGGGTGCAGAGGGAACAAAGGGAGTGTAGTCTGATGCCTACAGTAAGTCAAAGGTTAAAGGTTCAATGATTCCAGAACAGCTTTCACCTCCCTCCCCCCCCCCCCCCCACCAGATTCCTGAAAGGTCCATCAGCCCATGAACACTAGCTCTCTGTTCCTTTTTTGCACTATGTACTTATTATTGTAAATTTACCTCTTGCATCTCACTGCTACCACAAAACGACAAATTTCACAACATATGTCAGTGATAATGAACTTGATACTGATTCTGAAGTCCACTCAATAGAGAAAACCAACACAAGGATATTGCCAACACTTGAAGACCTGAGTAAAAGGTAAAGTCTGAAGAGGTAGGAGAATGAGGGGAGACTTGAGAGAGGTATACAAACTAGGAGGGGCATACAGTAGATGGAGAAAGCAGGTATTTTCTACTGAGTAGGGTGAGAGAACTAGAACTAGAGGTAATAAGTTAAGGATGAAAGGTGAGGTATTTAAGGAGACCTGAGGGGGAACCTCTTCACTCAAAAGGTAGAGGAAGTGCTGTATGTGGGTTTGATTGCAACATTTAAGAGAAGCTTGGATAAGTACATGGATTTGAGGGGTATGGAGGGCTATGGTCCTGGTGCAGGTAGGTGGAACTTTGCAGAAGACCAGGTCAGTATGGATTCAATGTGAATCCTATGCCTATGTGAATCCACAGCCTATGCCTGTGCTCTATGACTCTATGACTGTAAGACTCTAACTAAATAAGTGTGGAATTTGAAAGAAAACACAGGAGAACAATCAGCTAGTGATTTTGAAGTCTGCTACGTGGACCAAAGTTGGCCCAAGCAACACACCTAGCTCTGATCTGTGCCCTTACTGTACTCACCAGTACCTCTCAAGAACAGTTAGGGATAAATGTTAGGGGAAAGGAGTGACAAATCTGTTTCCTCAGTGACGACCTTCACCTGCTCACTCCTTCTGACCATGATGGCCGACATGCTGAATCTATGGTTAAGAAGGCCCAGGAGCAAAGCTTTGGGAGAATTTCTGGGCTGCAATATTTGTAGAGATACACTGAATGCTATCCTTGATAGATGACAACTAATGCTTGGAAAGTCCATCTAGAATTTTAGATGGAACACACACAAATGCTGGGGGAGCTCATCAAGTCAGGCAGCATCTATGGAGTCAATGTTTCATGCCAAGACCCTTCATCAGGACTGGAAAGGAAGGAGACAGAAGCCAGAATAGGAAGGTGGTGGGGGAAGAGAAAAATTACAAACTAGTAGTTGATAGGTGACAAGTAAGGGGAAGGTGGGTGGGTGGGGAGGGCAGATAAATTGCAATGCTGGGAGGTGGTAGGTGGATGAGCTAAAGGGTTATAGAAAAATGAATCTGATGACCATGGGAGAAAGGGAAAGAGAAGATGCACAAGACGGAGGTGACAAGCAGGCCATAAGGGTGGGGAGGGGAATAGAAGGGGTGAGAAGGCCACAGAGGGTCACTTAGCATAAGACAGAGAAGTCAATGTTGATGCCGTCAGGTTGAAGTCTTTCGAGTTCAAGTTCTAACTGTACATACATACAACCAAGCGAAACAACATTCCACCGGATTATGGTGACCCACAAAACATATGTGATACACAGCACATAAAACAAAGTATTACCAGAGATAAGTTAATATATATAATTCAATATACATGTAGTCTGGAGCATAGGCAAACAGCAAACACTACAGTAAACAGCTCACTATTCTAGTGACAAAACCTCAGTAGTGGCAGGTTATTAGTCTCATAACCTGAGGGAAGCTGTTACCCAATCTGACAGATCTAGTCTTAATGCTCCTGTACCTCCTTCCTGGCCGGAGTGTGTCAAAGAGATTGTGTGATAGGTGGAAAGGATCCTCAACAATGCTTTAGGCCCTTCATATACAACTCTCCCAGCAAACGTCACAAATAGGAGAGAGGGAGGTCCCGGTGATTCTCAGTCCGATTAATATGAGGTGTTGCTCCTCCAACCTGTGACTGGCCCTGTTCCTATATCAATGCCAAAGGATATTGTCAACCATACATCTGCAGAAGTTTGTACCAGACAAACATACTTAATGAACGGTGGTTTAGCTTGGCCCTTTGTTCTTTGTCTTTGTGACAATCTTGACAACTCATTGAAGACCCTGCTGCACTTCTCTCCTGTCAGCCCTGCCTTTTGTAAATATCCACACCTCTATCCTTCCACAATTCTTGACTTGTTCATGTTACTAGATAAAGATGAGAAGCAGCTTTGGAGCAACGTTCCACTAATTTAGAGTGACGATCGAGGGCATGTGAGTTCAAACCTACTACGCAGCTGGAAATTTAAATCGAGTTAAGTCATCGGGAATTTTTCAAGACATCAGCTTTGGCAATAAGCAGCTGGGTTATCTAAAAGACAGTTTGTGTTTGCTGATTCTTCACAGGGTGAAGAGTACTGTCCTGGTCTGACCTACATATGGTTCAAGATATACAGTGACCAAGCAGGAGGACTGATGGGTTGATAGAACAAGCCACAAAGATGCTTCATTATTACTGTGCTGAAGGATTCAAGCTCATGAGGGGAAGAACTGGCTTAGCTGGTGACATCAACCGTCTAGAAATGAATTGACCCTCACCAATTTTTATCAAAGCATCATCAATTTTGAGAAACCATCCTATCTAGATGTATCACAGTTTGGTATGGCAACTAATCTGCCCAGATGGCCAGAACCTGCAGAGAGTTGCTGACACAATCAGCACAACATGGAAACCAATCTCTTCCCATGGACTGTCTACACCTCTCTCTGCTTTGGTAAAGCAGCCAGCATAATCAAAGACCCTACCACCCTGGACGTTTGTTCTTCTCCCCCATCCTATCAGGCAGAAAATGCAGAAGCCTAAAAACATGTTTTAACAGCCTCATGGACAGCTTCTATCCTGCTGCTATCAGACTATTGAATGGTCCCCTAGTATAACAAGATGTAATCTTAACCTCACAGTCTACTGGGTAGACCAATGACGTGGGTAGGATGAGTGAGGGGGTCCTGCGTAGGGAGTTCAGGGAGTTAGGTGCGAAGCTGAAGAGCAGGACCTCCAGGGTAACAATCTCAGGATTGCTACCTGTGCCACGTGCGAGTGAGGCAAGGAACAGAAGGATTATAAAGATTAATACGTGGCTGAGAGGATGGTGCAGAAGGGAGGGCTTCAGGTTTGAAGATAATTGGGCTTTGTTCCAGGGAAGGTGGGATCTGTTCCGAAGGGACGGTTTACACCTGTACTGGAACGGTACTAACATTCTTGCAGGGAAGTTTGCTAGTGCTACTTGGGGGGCTTTAAACTAAATTTGCAGGGGGCGGGGATCCAGAATGTGAGGGAGGATAGCGAGAGGAAGAATAAAGGACAGGTGGGGACTACACGGTTCCGGAATATTAAGTGTGTAGTAGAGGAAGGTGGGGCGGAACAAGTGATAAGGACTCATGTACAGAGGGATGGTCTGACAGAACATGGAGTTAAATGTGTTGAAAGAATAAGTAAATTTAGGAAGGACAACAAAGTTCTAGGGGCGTATAGCCCGATGGGAGTTTGGGGAGCTGGGTTAAGCACAATAGGCAGCGATTCAAACAGACAGAGGAGAAATGGGTTAAAAATTCTATATCTGAATGCACGAAGTGTCAGAAATAAGGCGGATGAGCTTGAAGCCCAGGTGCAAATGGGTAACTATGATGTTGTTGGGATAATGGAGACATGGCTGTAGGGAGATCAGACCTGGGAAATGAATGTACAAGGGTATACATGCTATCGTAGGGACAGAAATGTGGGCAGAGGGGGTGGGGTTGCCCTGTTGGTGAGGAATGAGATTCAGTCCTTTGCAAGGGGGGACAGAGGGTCAGGAGAAGTAGAATCTGTGTGGATAGAACTGAGGAACAGTAAGGGCAAAAGGACCCAAATGGGTGTTGTCTACAGGCCACCAAACAGTAGCATGGATATTGGGTGCAAGTTGAATAGGGAGTTAACATTGGCATGTGGCAAAGGTAATGTCGCAGTAGTTATGGGGGATTTCAACATGCAGGTGAACTGGGAGAATCAGGTTGGTGCTGGACCCCAGGATAGGGAGTTTGTAGAGTGCCTACGGGATGCATTCTTGGAACAGCTTGTACGAGAGCCAACCAGGGACAAGACTATTCTGGATTTAGTGTTATGTAATGAACAGAATTTGATAAGCGATCTCGCAGTAAAGGAGCCATTAGGAGGTAGTGATCACAATATGATAAGCTTTTATCTGCAATTTCAGAAGGATAAGGGCAGCTCGGAGGTGTCAGTGTTGCAAATGAACAGGGAAAACTATGGAGCCATGAGGGAGGAGCTGGCCAAAGTTGACTGGACAGATAGCCTAGCAGAAAAGACAGTGGAACAGCAATGGCAGGTATTCTTGGGAATAATGCACAAGGTACAAAATCAGTTCATCCCCCAGAGAAGGAAGGATTCAAAGGGGGGACAAAGGAAGTCAGAGATTGCATAGCATTAAAAAAAAGGAAATATGATAGAGCTAAGGTGAGTGGGAGGACAGATGATTGGGAAGTTTTTAAGGAACAACAGAACTTAACTAAAAAGACAATACGGGGAGAAAAAATGAGGTACAAACGCAAGCTAGCCAGGAATATAAAGGAAGATGGCAAAAGCTTTTTTAGGTATGTGAAGAGAAAGAAGATAGTTAAGAACAATGTTGGGCCCTTGAAGAATGAATTGGGTGAAATTATTATGGGAAACAGAGAAATGGCAGAAGAATTTAATGAGTACTTTAGATCTGTTTTCACTAGGGAAGACACAAGCAATCTCCCAGATGTATGGATGGGCCAAGGACATAGGGTAACAGAGGAAATGAAACAGATTGACATTAGGAAGGAAACGGTGATGAGAAGACTGACAAATCCCCAGGTCCAGATGATCTGCACCCTAGGGTACTAAAGGAGGTGGCCCTGGACATTGCGGGTAATCATTTTCCAATGTTCCTTAGATTCAGGATCAGTTCCTGAGGATTGGAGAATGGCTAATGTTATCCCACTTTTTAAAAAAGGAGGGAGGGAGAAAACAGAGAACTATCAACCTGTCAGCCTGACATCGGTGGTGGGAAAGATGCTAGAGTCCATTATTAAGGATGAAATAGTGGCATATCTAGATAGCAGTGATAGGATTGGGCCGAGCCAGCATGGATTTACCAATGGTAAATCATGCTTGACTAATCTGTTGGAGTTTTTCGAGGATGTAACCAGGAAGTTAGACGGGGGAGATCCAGTGGATGTAGTGTACCTCGATTTTCAGAAGGCATTTGATAAGGTCCCACATAAAAGATTGGTGGGTAAAATCAAAGCTCAGGGCATTGGGGGAAAGGCATTAATATAGATAGAAAACTGGTTGGCAGATAGAAAGCAAAGGGTAGTGGTGAATGGGTGTTTCTCGGAATGGCAGGTTGTGACTAGTGGGGTGCCACAGGGCTCGGTATTGGGACCACAGCTGTTTACCATTTACGTTAATGATTTGGATGAAGGCATTGAGAATAACATCAGCAAATTTGCTGATGATATTAAGCTGGGTGGCAGTGTGACATGTGATGAGGATGTTAGGAGAATTCAGGATGACTTGGATAGGCTGGGTGAGTGGGCAGATACTTGGCAGATGGCATTTAATGTGAATAAGTGTGAGGTTATCCACTTTGGGAGTAAGAACAGGAAGGCAGATTATTATCTGAATGGTGTAGAGTTAGGTAAGGGAGAAATACAAAGAGATCTCAGAGTCCTTGTTCAACAGTCACTGAAGGTGAATGAGCAAGTGCAGCAGGCAGTGAAGAAGGCTAATGGAATGTTGGCCTTTATTACAAAGGGAATTGAGTACAAGAGCAAGGAAATCCTCTTGCAGTTGTACAGAGCCCTAGTGAGATCACACCTGGAGTATTGTGTACAGTTTTGGTCTTCAGGGTTAAGGAAGGACATCCTGGCTGTAGAGAAAGTGCAGCATAGATTCACAAGGTTAATTCCTGGGATGTCTGGACTGTCTACGCAGAAAGGTTAGAGAGACTGGGCTTGTACACACTGGAATTAAGGAGATTGAGAGGGGATCTGATTGCAACATATAAGATTATTAAAGGATTGGACAAGTTAGAGGCAGGAAATATGTTCCAGATGCTGGGAGAGTCCAGTACCAGAGGGCATGGTTTGAGAATAAGGAGTAGGTCATTTAGGACAGAGTTAAGGAAAAACTTCTCCCAGAGAGTTGTGGGGGTCTGGAATGCACTGCCTTGGAAGGTAGTGGAGGCCAATTCTCTGGATGCTTTCAAGAAGGAGCTAGATAGGTATCTTATGGATAGGGGAATCAAGGGATATGGGGTCAATGCAGGAACCGGGTATTGATAGTAATTGATCAGCCATGATCTCAAAATGGCGGTGCAGGCTTGAAGGGCTGAATGGTCTACTTCTGCACCTATTGTCTATTGTACTTCTTCATGGACCTTGCACCTTATTGTCCGCCTGCGTTGCAGTTTCTCGGTAACTATAACACTTTATTCTGTGTCCTGTTATTATTAGCCATGTGCTACCATTAAGCATGGTTGCAATGTGGATGGCATGCAAAACAAAGTTTTTCACTGATGATAATCAACCAATTTACCACCACACAAACAGTTCTGTTCTGTCTGTACCATAAGTCAGGAAAGGTTATTGCTCCAACCTCTGGCCCACGATCTGGGATTGCTCTGTGCTCCAGCTTCAGCCTGAACCTAGAGACCCATCACCATGCAACCAACTTCATCCAACAGGCCCACCCTCCACAAACACCCCAAGCAGGTTTTAAAAAGGGGTTGCAAGTGATTGTGGCAGACACCCCCCCCCCCACCACCCGCCCATACTCTCCATGCTGGGACAGACAGCATTCACTGCCCATGCTGGTGGCCACACCCTGTGTGGAACTGCAGTGAGAGGCTGGGGGTGGAAATAGCTCTTTCCTCCTTCAGCCAGCGTGGCTCAATCCCCACATGCCTTGACACTAAGTCTGACAATATGCCAGAAAAAAATAAAAGCAGTTTACATCTGAATTTCAAAGTGGATTCACCCCATCACTGCCTCCACCGCCTTGGGTCTCTGTACCCTTGAGAACAGGACTGAATGCAGGTGACAGATAGCTTCAACCCAGACCCGAGGAGTTAATGCGGGTTTTCTCTGGGTGTACTTTGCAGAATAGCAAACAGCCGGCTCGGTATGCTTGGAGAAGCTTCCAAATGGGATTTCAGCCAAATCCACCATCTGCTTTCAGTTTTATTTTTCTACCCAACTCGAACAGCAGATTGAGCTAACTCTGTGAACAGGCCATCTTGTATCCTTCCCAGGTTAGTGAAACCATCTTCTAGAACCCCTCACCAACACTGCTACAGAAACATACAGGCTTGCGGAGAACTTGTAAACCTTTCTCTTTGTCCTATTACATTGCAGTAACTAAAAGGCAATTAATCACACACACACATATTGAATATTCTGCTCTGGCAATGCAAGAGTTCTTCAGCCATTTGTACACTGAATATACCACATTAATATGAAGCTATTCAGCCCTTCATGTGGCCTCAATAGGAGTTCGAGGAGATTTGGTATGTCACCAGAGATTCTTGCAAATTTCTACAGCTGTATCATGGAGAGCATTCTGACTGGTTGCATCACCATCTGGTATGGCTGCGCCAACACGCAAGATCAGAAAATACTGCAGAGGGTTGTAAGGTCATCTGGTTCCATCATGAGCACTAGTCTCTGCATCATCAGGGGCATCTTCAAATGGCAATGCCTCAAGAGGCCAGCATCCATCATTAAGGACCCCCACTACTCTGGACATGTGCCCTTCTCATTACTACCATTAAGGAGAAGGTACAAGAGTCTCAAGACCCACATTCAATGTTTTAGAAACAGCTTCTTCCCCTCCACCATCAGATTTCACAAAATCTATGAACCCTACCTCATTATTCTGTGCAACTTTCATACAATTTATTTATTTTTATATATTTTAATGGTTATTTTTAGTATATATTCTGTATTGCATTGCACTGCTGCTGCAAAACAACAAATTTCACAAGAGTGATAAAAGACCTGATTCTGATTCTGAATCCCCATCCTTTCCCACTTCCCCCATTTATCTAGTTTCCTTTAGAGAGTAGAACAGAAAATGTTGGAAGTACTCAGCAGGTTGGGCAGCATCTGTGAAGGGAGAGATATAGTTATTCACCAAAAACATGAATTCAAGTTCTCTCTCCACAGATGCTGCCTGCCTGCTGAATGGTTCTGGCATTTTCTGTTTATTTTATGCTACATTTCCAGCATCTTCAGTCTTTTGCTTCCTTTTGAAGGTTTAATCTTGTGTTTCCCAGCATTTTTCAAAGTCAAAGTAATTTTTTTATCAAAATATGTATATGTCACCTGGAGATTCTATTTCTTGCAAGTATTTACTGGAAAATAAAGATATACAATAGAATTTATGAAAATAAATTATACATAAAGAAGTACTGGCAAACAAACAATGTGCAAAAGAAGACAAATTGTGTAAACTAGTAAATAAATAACACTGAGAACACGAGTTGTAGAGTCCTTGGAAGTGAGTCTGTCAGTTGTGGAATCAGTTTGGTGTTGAGACAAGGGAAGTTTTCCACACTGGGTCAAAAGCCAGTGTAATATCTGTTCCTGAACTTAATGATGCTAGACCCCAGACTCCTGTAGCTCCTTCCTGATGGCAGCAGCAAGAATGACCTCGATGACAGAAGCCCTCGATGAGGGATGCTGCTTTGTTGTGGCAGTGCTCATTGTAAATGGTGGAGGGGGTGCTTTGCCTGTGTTGGTCCAGGCCATATCTACCACTTTCCGTTCCTGAGTATCGGTGTTTGCATTCCAGTCAGGATACTCCCCACTGTGCATATAGACATCTCAACATTTTGGATGATATTTCAGATCTAGACTGTCGGGCGGTGGTAAAAGCAGGTACAATAGTGATGTTTAACAGTGGCTTAGAGAGGTACATGAATGTGCAGAGAATGTAGGAATATGGATTGTGTAGGAAGGACGGATTAGTTTAGTTAGGCATTTAATTCCTAGTTTAATTAATTTGGAACCACACTGCATTTGGCACTGTCCCTGTGTTCTACTGTTCTATGAGCAATGTTCCTTTCTCTTTCCTCACCATGTCAAGCCTCCCTTTAACCATACCTCCTCTAAAAACTTCAATCACACTTTCCTGTCACTCTCTGGATAAAGATGTTTCAGCCAGAGTCTGCGAACTTGCTCATCAGCCTTTCTTGTCACTACCTACACAAAACCCATTTGCCCTAATTAGCTCTTTAGTCATCCACTCCTTTCCTGCCCAAGCAGAGATAGAGGGTTAAAGTCCAGTTTACTGTTAAAAGCTGTAATTGTACCCACATCTATCACCTCCTCTGGCATCTTGTGCCACATGCCCACCAACCTCTGGATGAAAAAACTTGTCCCTTGGATCTTTAAACCTGTCCCCTCTCACCTTAAACTTTTGCCCTCTATTTCTAGACTCTCCTACCCAGGGAAAAGGTCTATGCCCTTCCACCTTCCTCTCTCCCTCCACAAAAGCTGATATTGCCAGCTTTCTACTGAATATTGAAAAATGTAGATGGAATGGATTTGGGAAGGATGTTTCCAATAGTGGGGGTATCTCAATCCAGAGGACACAGCCTCAAGATATAAGCATGTCCTTTAGAACAGAGATGAAAAGGAATTTCTTTAGCCTGACGGAGGTGAATCTGCAGAGTTCATTGCCACAGATGGCAGTAGACTAAAGCAGAGATTGATATGTCCACGACTAGTAAGGGTGTCAAAGGTTTTGGAGAGAAGGCAAGAGAATGGGATTGAAAGGGAAAATAAATCTGCCATGATGGAATGGCAGATGGGCCAAATAGCCTCATTTTGCTCTTATGTCTTTTTGTCTTTCCAGTAGCCCCATGCACACACCTAATTCTCAGCAATGTTCACCTATCAAGTTCAAGTTCAGTTTGTTGACATTCAAATGTATTGTATACCACCAAGCAAAACAAAGTTCCTCCAGACCAAGGTGTACAACACAGTACATATAACACATAAAGCAATATTACCAAAAATAAATTAACAAATAATAAGTTGCATTTACTACACTAGTTAAAAAAGTAAACAGTGTAACGCTACTGGTGTTCATACATGATGCAACCTGGGTGGTGGCAGGGAGTTCAGTAGTCTCACAGCCTGGAGGGAAGAAGCTGTTTCCTATCCCACCAGTTCTTGCCCTAATGCTACCGCACCTCCTGCCTGATGCTAGGAAGTTGAAGGGATTGTTGGACTGATGGGAAGAAACATAGAAAGATGCTAGGGGCCCTGCATACACAGCATTCCTGATGAACAGAGGAGAGACCTTGATAAACTTTCAGCAGTCCTCACAATCCTTTGTAGGGATTTGCATTCAGATGCTTTGCAATTCCTCTACCAAACAGTGATGCAGCTGTCAGAATACTCTTGATGATGCTCCTGGGAAAATTGGTTAAAATGGTAGGAGAGTGGTGCATGGAGTCTCACTTATCTCAATCTCCTCAGGAATTGGAGATGCTGGTGGCGTTGAGGGACCAGGTGAGATCAGCCATTATGTGCACTCCCTGAACATTGGTACTCCTACCTCTCTTCACAGAGAAGCCATGTATGTGCAGTGAGGAGTGATGTCTGCACCTTCCAAAAGTTCATTATCATCTCTTTGGTCTTGTCCACATTGAGAACGAAGTTGCTGTGCTTGCACCATTCTACCACATGCTCTAAACCCTCTTTGTACCGCATCTTGTCATCATTGTTGATGAGGCCAACCATTGTTTTGTGATTAGAAAACTTGATGATTCAGTTTAAACTGGATCTAGCTGGCAGCAATGTGAACAGCAGCAGGCTGAGCACACTGCCCTGGGGAGCACTGGTGCTCAGCATGATGGAGCTAGAGATGTTTCTGCCAACACAGACTGACTGTGGCCTTTTTGACAAGGAATACAGGATCCAGATACAGAGAAAGGTGTTGAGACCCAACAAGGACAGTTTACTCACCAGCTTCTGAGGGATGATTATATTAAACTCTGAGCTGAAGTCCCTCCAAGAGGACCACAACATTGTCGTAGGGTTTGGAGGCTTGCATGCCTCAGTGACCCGGAGAGCTATATTGTCTGGAGTCAAGACTTCATGCTTTGATTCTTGGTAGGTCATCCATGCCAATCAGATTAAAGAGTAGATTACAGACTAAAAGTGGTAGAGCAGTCCTCCAGGTTTGGATGTTCAGCTCGGGGCTAAGAATGCTGACTGGTCAAAAAAATTGTTATAGAAATAGCAATGAAGATGGAGAACCTTCATTGCTGCCCTAAATGCCAGTGGCATAACAGGCAGTAAGCAAGTAATTGAAGTCAATAAATGGCATCCTGACATATGAGGCACCATTTTCCAAGTGGGACAGGACAGAGTGGAGTTCAGAGATTATGGCATCATCGGTGGACCATTTTGGGAAATAAGCAAACTGGAAAGGGCCCAGTGTAGCAGGAAGATGGGATTTGATGTGACCCATAGTCAGCCGCTCAATGCACTTCATTATTATTGAGGTCAGTGCCATGTTGAGGCAGGTTATTGATGCCCTCTTGGGCACCAGGATGGTGGCCCCTTGAAGTGTGAGGAGACTGTAAACTGTTTCAGTGAGATGTTGAAGATGTCTCTTAGAACTTCAGTTAACTGGGCTGCACAGTCCCTGAGCACCCCACCAGGTACATTATCAGGCCCTGCAGCTTTACATGCATAGCTCTTGTCCCTGTTCCTAGTGCAGGGCCTCTAGCTCTAGAGAGTGAGAGAACGAGAGAGAGAGACCAAGGCAGATAGACAGAGAAAGAGAGAGGGGTAGTCCTCCTTCAGAATGGATCCTCATCACTCACAGGGTGCTACTGAGAATCTCCCTGAACCCAAACCCTTCAACAAATCCTTTGACAAACGTCTCCACAAACTTCTGCACAAAACCCTCATCAAATCCTTTCACAAACTCCTCAACAACCCCTTCATAAACCCTTCCACAAACCTCTCATCAAATTCCCTCTACAATCCCCTCCACAAAACTCTCATCAAAACACTCTACAAACCCCTTGACAATCGCCCCTGAAACCATTCCACAAACCTCTCTCAAACTCCTCCATAAGCCCCTTCACTTCCTTCTTTAACCAGTTCTGAGTTTGCTGCCATCTCCACTCCAGCCACCAGATGGCAGCAAGCTCAGCCTAATGAAACGTCAACTCAGCCAGAATGTTCTGGAACAACGGAGACAAACAGGGGAGCAGCACAGCAGGGTGGACAGTATCTGTGGAGCAAAATGGACAGTGGTCAGTTTAGGCCGAGAACCATCATCAGGACTGGAAAGATGGAGGACGAAGCCAGAATAAAAAAGATGGAAGGAGGGGTATTAGCTAACAGGTGACAAGTGAATGCAGGTGAGGGGGGATGGTGGGTGGGTGGGATAGGAAGGGCGTGGTAATGATAGGTGAAGGAGGAAAAGTGATGACAATGAAGGAATCTGATAGGAGAGGACTGCAGTGTTTTTCATATTTCAGTAATGTTTGAGTAATACTGTGAATATTTTGTTTGATTAGCCACTCTTTGTTGTTTACATAATTCTTTGTGGGTTTATGTAAAAGAACGTGAATAGCATACATCATTATGCCACCACATCACATGTGAGTGCCTCGCGAAAAGAAAAACTAAGTCGAAATTTTTCCCGGCTCATGTGTTTTTCTATTGTTTAGTTGTGGGGTTTCAAAAAATAACAGTGGCAACAACGAAGTTTTAAAATAAATCCTGAGGTGACCAACTACCCTTTGAAGCATAGCACATTTTTTTTTTCAAAAGAAGAGGGAGAGACATTAAAAATATATAAAAATATATAGCATGCTTTTCTTTGGGAGGGGTGAGAGATGTTCGAGTTTTAAAAAAAGCCAGAAAATGGACAAAATTAAAGAGCTACAGTCATAAACAGTGAGTACTGGGTGATAATGATAATATACTTTTTAAAAGTAGAAATGGCCAGCTACATTGGAAAGATGGGCACATTTGTTGCACAAAAGATAACTGGATGATGCAAACTGAAGGAATTGAGCAGCATCTTGAAGCAACTGAAATAGCCAGTGAAAAATGAGTGGCAATGTTGCCGAGTGCAGTCAGTGAAAAAAGATGCAGCTTGCTTAGAAGGTCAACAGCTCCAACCAAACCAGCCAAATTGAGTTTTGCTGATATTGGCTCTCGACACGGCTTTAGACCACCTGGACAACACAAACACCTAGTCAGGTTGCTGTTCATCAACTACAGCTCAACATTTAATACCATCATTCCCACAATCCTGATTGAGAAGTTGCAGAACCTGAGCCTCTGTACCTCCTCTGCAATTGGATCCTCTACTTCCTAACTGGAAGACCACAATCTGTGCGGACTGGTGATAATATATCCTGCTCGCTGATGATCAACACTGGCGCACCTCAGGAGTGTGTGCTTAGCCCACTGCTCTACTCTCTATATACATATGACTGTGTGGCCTGGCATAGCTCAAATACCATCTATAAATTTGTTGATGATACAACCATTGTTGGCAGAATCTCAGGTGGTGATGATAGGGCGTACAGGAGTGAGATATGCTAACTAGTGGAGTGGTGCCACAGCAGCAACGTGGCAGTCAACATCAATAAGACGAAAGAGCTGACTGTTGACTTCAGGAAGGGTAAGACGAAGGAACACATACCAATCCTTATAGAGGGATCAGAAATGGAGAGAGTGAGCAGTTTCAAGTTCCTGGGTGTCAAGATCTCTGAGGATCTAACCTGGTCCCAACATATCGATGCAGTTATAAAGAAGGTAAGACAGCAGCTATACTTCATTATGAGTTTGAAGACATTTGGCATGTCAACAAATACACTCAAAAACTTCTATAGATATATCGTGGAGAGCATTCTGACAGGCTGCATCACTGTCTGGTGTGGAGGGACTACTGCACAGGACCGAAAGAAGCTGCAGAAGGTTGTAAATCTAGTCAGGTCCATCTTGGGAACTAGCCTACAAAGTACCCAGGACATCATAAGGAAAGTACAAAAGCCTGAAGGCACACTCTCAGTGATTCAGGAACAGCTTCTTCCCCTCTGCTATCTGATTCCTAAATGGGCATTGAACCCTTGGATACTACCTTGCTCTTTTAAATATACAGTGTTTCTATTTTTTAATGTTTTTAAGCTATTCAATATACGTATACTGTAATAGAAGTACTTATTTATTTATTATTTATTATTTTATTTTTTTATTTTCTCTGCTATGTTATGTATGGCATTGAACTGCGATGCTAAGTTAACAAATTTCATGTCATGCCAGTGATAATAAACCTGATTCTGATTCTGATAATACAGGAATACTTAGAACCAAAACCATTGTTGACTACAAATTGCTTTAGGTTTCATAAGTTTCATAAGGTTTCATAAAGGAGTTGGAATCCATTTCAGCTTCTGTGGCTGAATTGAAGAAATGGTCCAAGCATTGTCAATTCAGTGATGGGCTTAATGATAAATTGAGAGATCATTTAGTTCGTTGAATCTTACAAGAAAACATTAGAAAATGGCTCCTAACACACTTGTAAAAGAGCAGTTGAAATCAATTACCGTAAGAAAGGTACTGGATGATGCCACAGCAGTGTTCAAGTATATTACTGGAAAACCCAAACATATCAAGGGTAAGGTAGTGTGAGGTGGCTTTCCAAAATGTAAAGGAGATGGTGACGTGAGACACTGTACTCACACATTCTGATCCACATTATGAGTGAAGCTTTCCTCTGATTCCTCATCTTATGGTATAGGACAGTCATGTCACATGAGTGATGGAAGTAAACACCTAAAGCCTTTGTATCCCTTACCACTGTTGAGAAAAGTTACACACAGATTGACAGAAAGGCCTTAAGTCTGGTTTGGGGTGTAAAATGTTTCAACCAGTACTTGTATGGGAGAGAGTTTATCCTTATTACTGATCATTGATCACTAGTGTGCATTTTCAATTCATGGGAAGATGTTCCACTAACAGCGGCAGCACGAATATAGAGACCAGAAAAAGTTACAAAAGAGGACACTCCTCTCGATGTATTCTCCCTAATGTAAACTGAAAGTCTTCCTGCTATTTGAGAGATGATCCAAAAGGAAACTAGAGAAGATCACACACTGTCTCAGTTCTACATGGCAACCCAACCCATGGCTGGAGTGTGCAGCAGAAATTCCAGTTCCCCCATTTACACCAGCACCAGGATGAACTTGCCCTTGACAGGGGTTGACTCGTTTGGGGATTGAGAGTTGTTATACCATTCGAGCTGAGAGCTAAAGTGTTGGAGGAGCTACGTGCTGGTCATCTAGGTATGGTCAAAATGAAAGTGCTGGCTCAAAGCTTTGTCTGGTGGCCTGGGTTAGATCAGCAGATCAAGCAGATCACCATGCAGTATTCGGGATGCTAGCCTTTCCAGAAGATGCCAAGAGCAGCATCTCTCCATCCCTACATCGGCAGAGGATTCATGAGGATTTTGCCAAACCATTCACAGGCACAAATTTCTTGGTAGTAGTGGATGCAGCCACAAGGTGGCCAGAAGTATTCCCAATAGCCTCCACTATAGCCTTGTATAAAGTGCTGATATGTTGAGAAGACTCTTCTCAAGGACTGGTGTTGTGGAACACTTAGTCAGTGACAATGGACCACAATTTGTCATGGAACAGTTCCAGTCAGCCCAGAAAATGAATGAAATAAGACATATTTCATCTGCACCACATCACCCAGCTTCAAGTGGCTTGGTGGAAAGTTTTGTCCAGAGTCTAAAGAATGATCTGTGAGCAACATCAGCTGAACACACTACACTGAGACTGAACTAGAAGCTCGCTAGTTTCTTCCTTGCATATCACAATGCAGCACACTCTACAACCGACAACTCACCAGGTCTGCTGTTTCTGGGTCAGCCCTTGCATTCAAGCTTGGATCTCCTCAATCCCAATCTCAGAAGGAGTATGAAGGACAAACATTTGAGGCAAATTGAGGGCTTCTCAGACAAGGAGATTCAATGTTTCACTCCTGGACAAACAGTCCTGGCAAGGGACTACAGAGATTATCAAAAGTGGGTACATGGAAAGATTAAGGACAGAGCTAGACCACTCTCCTAAACAGTGGAGATTGCTTCTGATGTTGTCTGGATATGGAACATTTAGGAGAGCAGTTGAGGAAATCAGAGTCAATAGTTGGAGAAGAAAGGTATCCCGAGCTGTCAGAACCACATCCTGCAGTTCCAGATCCAATTCCTACAACCACCTCGAAGGAGGCCCCAGAACCTAACATTGTTTCCCCACCACCAGTTCCACCTGCCAAGCAGAGAGACATTATCCCAAAAGAGGAAGAAATCCTCCAGAGCCATTAAATCTTTAGGCCTGAATGGGACAATTTAAAATTTACTATGCTGTGGATCTCTAGATAGTGATTGTATTATATAGGAGACTGTGTATGACTAGAGAGCAAAACATTACATATTTGAATTGAGATGGATTCTTTATTGAGTTAGTTTATAGTTAAGCAGGGAGGAGTGTTGTGTATTTAATATTTCAGTAATATTTGAGAAATATTATAAATATATTGCTTGATTAAGCATCCTTTGTTTACATAATTCAAAATGTAAGAAGTACGTGAATGCACATGTCATTACACCACCATGTCATACATGAGCCCCTCATTAAAGGGAAAACTAAATAGACACGTATTCCAGCTCCCATGCTTTCCTTTGATTAGTTTCTGGAATTACAAAACATACTACTCTGGATCTTCCACCCTCCAGCTCAGTCGCACCTCAGTAGATAAAGACACACAGATTTGAGTGGAATGCCAACACGGGCCATGTACAAGAAGAGCCAGAATCACCTCTACTTCCTAAGGAGACTGAGGTCCTTTAGAGTATGTAGGCCTCTCCTTCACATGTTTACCAGTCTGTTGTCACCAGTACAATATTCTATGCAATGGTGTGCAGGGGAAATGGCATCAACACGGGTGATGCCAACAGGCACAATAAACAGATTAGGAAGTCTGGCTCTGTTATAGGATTCAAACTGGACACACTGGAGGCTGTGGTAGAACAAAGGACCATGTGGAAAATCCTGGCAATACTGGACAATGTTTTTCAAGCCACCTTGCCTGAACAGAGGAGTACTTTCAGTAATAGAATAAGACCACTATGCTGCTCCAAAGAGCACT
This sequence comes from Hypanus sabinus, assembly GCF_030144855.1. Lineage (NCBI taxonomy): Eukaryota > Metazoa > Chordata > Chondrichthyes > Myliobatiformes > Dasyatidae > Hypanus > Hypanus sabinus. The sequence goes on along the minus strand of NC_082721.1, from coordinate 58,188,670 downwards.
ATATGAGGTTATTCTTACCCTCAACCATTAGGCTCTATAATGAATCAACCTAAAACCAGGGAAGTGATGACCTGCTCCTGTTAGACTGTTGTAACTGATTTTCATTCTTTTTACTTCTCTTCTAATGTTTGTATATTTGTGTACTTGTAATGCTACTGTGACATTGTAGTTTCCTATGGGGTCAATAAAGTATCTATCTGCTTGCATTTATGCTTTTTATACCAACTCATAATTCTATATACCTCACTCAAATCTCCTACACTCCAGGGAATAAACTCCTAATCTCTTCAACATTTCCCTAAATCTCAGGTCCTCATTTTTCTCCCCACATTCCCATCAACTACCCCTCACCCACACACTTGGGATAACTTAACCTTTGGAAACAGGAACACCCACTGGAAACCATGTAGTCACAAAAAGAACATCCAAAATCCACACAGACAGCTCCCAAGGTCAGGATTGAACTGATGATGTGAAGCAGTGACCGTACCAGCTACAGCATTCTGCCTTATATAAAAATAACTGGAGGACAGCACTGAGGGCAGGCATGACAGACACATTCTCAGAGATATAACAGGAGCCGGCCCTTTGGCCCACCATGTTTGTGCTAACCACGATGCCAAATAAAACTAATCACACCTGCCTGACCTGATACATGCCCTTCCATTCCCCAGCTGTTCATGTGTCTGTTTAAATGCCTCTGACACACCATTTTTGCACGCTCAGGGATTAACCACAAGACTGTTATAGAGTTTCTTAACTACTTAGAATATAAAGCACAGTACAGGCCCTTCGACCAACATTGTTGTGCTGACCTTTTAACCAACCTTACGCTTCCCTCCCACATCGCCCTCTATTATTCTATAATCTATTCCTTTCATGGTTTTAGTGCTGCTCAGTTAGCTTTTCCTCTCAAATCTTTTTGAGTATAATAGACAAAAGGCAGAGTTTACTCGCCTGGCTGAGTTACCTACCCAATGGTACAACTTAAATTGAAAAATACCAACTTCTACAAATATGTGAAAAGCAAGAGGATAAGATATGAGAGAATCAAGTGTGACAGTGGAAAAGTTGGTATGAAACTCGAGGAGATAGCAGAAGTACTTGATGAATTCTTTGCTTCAGTATTCACTACGGAAAAGGATCTTGGCAATTGTAGGGATGATTTACAACAGATTGAAAAGCTTGAGCATGTAGATATTAAGAAAGAGGATATGCTGGAGCTTTTGGAAAGCATCAAGTTGGATCAGTCGCCGGGACCGGACAAGATGCACCCCAGGCTACCGTGGGATGTGAGGGAGGAGATTGCTGAGCCTCTGGCGATGATCTTTGCAACATCAATGGGGTCGGGTGAGGTTCTGGAAGATTGGAGGGTTGCAGATGTTGTTCCATTATTCGAGAAAGGGAGTAGAGATAGCCTAGGAAATTATGAATCTTACCTCAGTGGTTGGTAAGTTGATGGAGAAGATCCTGCGAGGCAGGATTTATGAACATTTGGAGAGACATAATATGATTAGGAATAGTAAGCATGGTTTTGTCAAAGGCAGGTCGTGCCTTACGAGCCTGATTGATTTTTTTGAGGATGTGACTGATCACATTCATGAAGGTAGAGCAGTAGATGTAGTGTGTATGGATTTCAGCAGGGCATTTGATAACGAACCCCATGCAAGGCTTATTGAGAAAGTAAGGAAGCATGGGATCCAAGGGGACATTGCTTTGTGGATCCAGAACTGGCTTACCCGCAGAAGGCAAAGAGTGGTTGTAGACGGGTCATATTCTGCATGGAGGCCAATGACCAGTGATGTGCCTTAGGGACCTGTTCTGGGACCCCTACTCTTTGTGATTTTTATAAATGACCTGGATGAGGAAGTGGAGGGATGGGTTAGAAAATTTTCTGATGACACAAAGTTTGGTGGTGTTGTGAATAGTGTGAAAGGCTGTCATAGTGGGACATCGATAGGATGCAAAACTGGGCTGAGAAGTGGAGGATGGAGTTCAACCCAGATAAGTGTGAGGTGGTTAATTTTGGTAGGTCAAATATTTTGGCAGAATATAGTATTAATTGTACAACTCTTGGCAGTGTGGAGGATCAGAGGGATCTTGGAGTCATAGGACACTCAAAGCTGTTGTGCAGGTTGACTCCGTGGTTAAGAAGGCATACAGTACATTGGTCTTCATCAACCGTGGGATTGAGTTTAAGGCCGAGCAGTAATGTTACAGCTATATAGGACCCTAGTCAGACCCCATTTGGAGTACTGTGCTCAGTTCTGGTCACCTCACTGCAGGAAGGATGTGGAAACTATAGAAAGGGTGCAGAGGAGATTTACAAGGATGTTGCCTGGTATGGGGAACATGTCTTATGAGAATAGGTTGAGTGAACTCTGTCTTTTCTCCTTGGAGTGACAGGGGATAAGAGGTGACCTGATAGAGGAGTACAAGATAATGAGAGGCATTAATCGTGTGGATAGTCAGAGGCTTTTTACCAGGGATGAAATGGCTAGCACGAGAGGGCACAGTTTTAAGGTGCTTGGAAGTAGGTACAAAGGAGATGTCAGGGATAAGTTTTTTACATAGAGAGTGGTGGAGTGCGTGGAATGGGCTGCCAGCGATGGTAGTGGAAGCGGATACGATAGGGTCTTTTAAGAGACTACTGGATAGATACATGGAGCTTAGAATAATAGAGGACTATGGGTAACCCTAGGTATTTTCTAAAATAAGTACATGTTTGGCACAGCAATAAGAAGTGTCATTCATGTCCCTAAATTGTAAAGACCTATCACTAAGCAAATGTTAGCTAAAACAATTACAATCTAGAAAAAGCAACATGCATAAACTGCCGGAGGAACTCAGCAGGCCAGACAGTATCAATAGAAAGGAATACAGTCAACGTTTCAGGCCAAGACCCTTCAGCAGGACATTGACTGTACTCATTTCCATAGATGCTGCCTGACCTGCTGAGTTCCTCCAGCATTTGGCGTATGTTGCTTAGATTTCCACCATCTGCAGATTTTCTCTTGTTTGTGATAATCTAGAAAAAGTGAGCTAGGAACAAGATTAGGAGAAAAATTATTGCCATGATGATATTCACAACTCTGAACTGATTCTACAATCTACAGAGTAACATTCAAGGACTCCTTATATGCATGTTCTAAGTAACTTACTATTTGTGCATTGGTTGTTTGTCTTTGTCTATGTATGGATTTTCATAAATTCTATTGCATTTTATTTTTTCTGTGAATGCCTTCAAGAAAATTAATCACAAGGTAATGTTTAGTAATTTATCTGTATTTTGATAATGAAGTTACTTTGAACTTTGAAAATCAGTTCAGTACAGAATGGAGGAAGGGAGTCCATATGATTCAAGTCCCCGGACTGACGGACTTGGGAAAATGGAGGAAGCTCAGAGTGTGGGATTCAGCTCTGTCAGGAGGGACAGTCTGATAGAGCAAGAGAGATTTGTGATGTGCCAGTGAAACAAGAATGGGACTTTTGTGACTATTGCACCCTCTAGTGGGCACAGTTTCTCACTCTACTGCCCCTCCCACAGTACACAATCCCTATCACCGCACACCACTCAGTCGGAAGTACTGACTCTTGTACAGTGCTGTTCACATCCTGCGACACTGCAGAGAGTATTTCAGACACTGAAGGTGCCTTTGTAGGGTCATCACTATTCCTGAGGTAGCAAATATAGAACCCCGTGTGTGCACATCCCAATCCCACTGAATGCAACAAAGCAGTGGAAAAATAGAATACTGCAGATGCTGGAAATCTGAAGTAAATCTGTAAAAGGTTTCTGTACTAAATTCATCAATTTCAGGTGATTGGACATTCCAATTTCAAGATCAGAAAACCTACAAACATTTAGTTAAAAACCAGAAAATGCAGGAAATTTGCAGCAGATCAGGCAGCATTTATGGAGATAATGGAAACTGAGATGTTTCAGCTAGATTAACTCTCTCTCTGTCTGGATATTTTTTCTGTCTGTCTGTCTCTCTCTCTCTCCCTATGTCTATGGTATCTGCTTTTCTCCCGCACCCCCTTTTCTCTCTCTCTCTCTCTCTCTCTCTCTCTCTCTCTCTCTCTCTCTCTCTCTCTCTCTATATATATATATATATATATATATATAAATACTTTCCTCGCATCTCTCTCTCTCCTCTCTCTCTATTTGTCTCTTTCTTTTTCCTCTCTCTCTCTGGTTGTCAGTCTGTCTGTCTGTCTCTGTCTCTTCCCCCCACCAACACTCAGATGCTGCCTGACCAGCAATGTTTGTTGTCTGCTCTTTCTGTACTTTTAAACATGATGCAGGTGGTCCACTCTTTAACCTCATTTTCAGCAGCATTTTGTCCTTTCATCTCTCTTGCCCTCTGCTATTCCAGGTTTCATTGCTTGCGTCCAGTTCAGACCGTGCTCTGACACAGTTCAACCATTAAGCCCCATTAGTTCTCTCACTGGGTCTCTACATCATCTCAAGCCTTCCCCTTCCTCTGTAACCTTAAGCTTGTATCAATTTTAACTTTTAACACCCGATTCTGTAGATGCTGGCATTTCAGAGTAACACACAAAATGCTGGAGGAACTCAGCAGGTCAGGTAGCACCTACGGAGAGGAAACTCCGTAGCCAGAATGAAAAGGTGGGGGGAGTACGAGCTGGAAGATGATAGATTAGACCAGGTGAGGTTTTAATTTTCACTGTTTTCTCTCCATAGACAATGCCTGATTTACATAAATCTCCAGCATTCTGTTTTTATTTCAGATTTTCACCAGATGCACTATTTTGCTTTTGGAGTCCCATTGTAATGTGTGCTGATTCCACATTGACCTCAGTTCCCCAATCTTCCAAAAAATGTTCCTAGTCCATAGAACCATAGAACATTACAGCACAGAAACAGACCTTCTGGCCCTTCTTGGCCATGCTGAACCATTTTTCTGCCGAGTCCCACTGACCTGCACCTGGCCCATATCCCTCCATACACCTCTCATCCATGTACCTGTCTAAGTGTTACTTAAATGTTAAAAGTGAACCCACATTTACCACTTCATCTGGCAGCTCATTCCACACTCCCACCACTCTCTGTGTGAAGAAGCCCCCCCTAAAGTTCCCTTTAAACTTTTCCTCCTTCACCCTTAACCCATGTCCTCTGGTTTTTTTCTCCCCTAGCCTCAGTGGAAAAAGCCTGCTTGCATTCTCTCTATCTATACCCATCATAATTTTATACACCTCTATCAAGTCTCCTCTCATTCTTCTACACTCCAGGGAATAAAGTCCTAACCTATTCAACCTTTCTCTGTAACTCAGTTTCTCAAGTCCCGGCAACATCCTCGTAAACCTTCTCCGCACTTTTTCAACTTTATTAATATCCTTCCTGAGATTCAGTGACCAAAACAGCACACAATACTCCAAATTCGGCCTCACCAATGCCTTATACAACCTCACCATAACATTCCAACTCTTATACTCAATACTTTGATATGTATAAAGACCGATGTACCAAAAGCTCTCTTTACTACCCTATCTACCTGTGATGCCATTTTTAGGGAATTTTGTATATGTATTCCTAGATCCCTCTGTTCTACTGCACTCCTCTGTGCCCTACCATTTACCTTGTATGTTCCACTTTGTGGATAACTTCACTCTCCACTGCTCTGCAATTGTTTCTGCAATGTACAGATTCTTTACAACTCAAGTTCTCAGTATTTTTTACTTACACAGTTTGTCTTCTTTTGCACATTGATTGTTTGTCAGTCTTTGTTTATGCCTAGTTTTTCCATAAAATTCTATTGTCTTTCAACATGAACCTCAAGATGGCACATGGTAACATATAGGTGGGGTGTATGGGGTGTCAAGGGAGGGGTAGTACCTCTGGTAGGGGGCCTGCCGTGCCCTTTTCAGGGCAGCTCATCCACCTTTGGTCCCTACCGGGTGCTCAGCTCTCACGTGTGGCTCCAAGTAGCTGTAGCACACGTAGCGGCTACACCCCGGTAAACTGTCTCGGCAGACAAGACAGGTGAGGGTAGCCAACAGGTCTTTGACCCTCGGTGAGGTAGCGGATCTGTCTGTCCCAGTGTGTGAAGTCTGGCCCTGGCAGAATGAGTGGAGGAGACCGATTAATGGTCCAACTGTCAAGAAGGCAGCCAGCAGGCGTAGTGAAGCGCTAAGAGCACGACAAGACACACAGACATCCTGGTCATCCACCGCAAGAGGTGGTGCTCTCTTTAAACTCACCTGGCAGAAGGCAAAAGCAAACCATTGCTGTAATCTGCCGAGTACGATTTCCCAATATGTCAGAGTGGCGTGGAGGGAAATCGTCCGCCAACTGGAAATTCCAGATGTGACCTACGTCAGACGGAAAATATAGGTACTTCGATAATAAATTTATTCTGAACTTTGATAAATTAGTTTTTTTTACAGCGGCACAGTACATTAGAAACATGACAACATCATTACATAAACTCTAGTTAACATAAATTATACATTATTTACTGTATATGACAGAAAAAACTAAACTAAGCATGACAATATAAGTGCAAGTTGAGAGAGAGAAATAAAGGTAGTCCAAGGTAGAGTTACGGTTCTTCAAGTTAGTTCAAGAACATGAATATAGTGGGAAAGAAGCCACTGTTGAACATTCAGGTGGGGGTTTTCAGGTTCCTGCACCTCCTGCCTGATGGCAGCATCGAGAAAAAGGCATAGCCCACATGGTAGGGATCCCTGGTGACAGATGATGCCTTTCTGGGACTTAACCTCTCAATGCTGGGGAGAGGTATACCAGGGATAGAACAGGCTATGTTCACCACTCTGCAATAAAATCAGAATCAGATTTATTATCACTGGCATATGTTGTGAAATTTGATGTTTTCAGGCAGCAGTACTGTGCAAGACATGATGTATACTATAAATTAAAGTAAGATTATTTATATATAGGTAGTAGTGCAAAAGAGAACAAATAGTGAGACAATGTATATGTATTCGCAGACAGTCGGACAGTTCAAAAATCTGATGGCGGAGGGGAAGAAGCTAAAATGTTGAGTGTGCATCTTCAGGCCCCTATACATCCTCCCTCATGGTAGGTTCTTAATGAGGCATTGCTTTTTGAAAACATCCTCGTTGCTGGGAGCTAGTGCCCATGATGTGTATACTACTCAGCAAAGTCTGTTACATGAGATGATGGCAAAGAAGATGGCAACTCTTTACATGCAGCTGAACTCTATAGCTTCTTGACTTCTTAACCATATCCAGGCCGTGCTGCATTTGTCTGCTAATGTTTTGTAATTAATTACTAGAATATCTTGGTCCCCCAAACTTCACTTACTTGCAGTTTCTCTCCATGTAGATAACAATCTGTTTTTAGAATCCTCTTACTGAACTGCATGACCTCACACTTCCACACTTAAACTCCATGTAACCCTCTCACCAGAGCTCGCATGCCAGATTGGCTTGTTAGCTAACTCTGCTAACAGCCACGTGACTCAGTGGTGAGCAGGCAGCCTTTCTAAACAATATACATCAAGGCTCAGTATGATTTAGGGTTCAACCAAACAGGAACTTCGGGAATTCCAATTAATGGAATCTCAATTTGAGCGAATGGTGTGTTAATACTTACCATGAACAATTATCGGTCGGCAATAACAGATCGTACACCAGCATAAAATTATAAGGGAAGTATACTTACCAATTTCAGCTTTATCAACAAGCTAATAGGGAAAAGAAAGAAGGAAAAATAAAAAGACCCATACAATTAAACCAGTCTAAATGTGCACTTTAATGGAACTCATGTCTGTAGAGGCTGGCTGTACAGCTTTACTCACAGCGTTGAATTCTCATCACTAATCACAGGTAGAACTTCCCTTCCTGGACTCCTCTATCTCATGAAGCACTCCTTGCATTAGGGTCTCCCCTTCAGATTGGATCCTTCGGGCATCTTCGCTGATCCTCTCCTCTCTGCACCTCCCACCAAAAGACCACGGACCCAATGACTATCCATCAGAAATCTCTCTCCGCCCAGCCCACTCTACAACCTTCTTTCCATCCCACCATCCTGATTGATTGACTCAACATTCCAAAGTTGGACAATATGGCTCCTTATCTTTAGCCAAAAACAAAACACTATCAACAGCATAGCAAACTATTTTTTTACAGAAAACTGCTAAAATAAAATACCTCACAGCATAGTAGTAGGAATTCTCCCCCCATCAAAAACAGTCATATCCTCATGACTTTGGAACTTATTAAACCATTATTAATAACACAGTGACACACACAAAATGCTAGAGGAACTCTGCAAGCCTGGGAAGCATCTATGGAAAAGAGTACAGTCGACGTTTTGGCCTGAAATTTTGCTATTTACTTGTCTTCAATTTTACTATTTATGCCTGCCTATCCACTGGCAGCCCTCCCCATTACATCTGAGTCAGGGCTGGGAGATTCAGAAATCTCTTCATCAGTTCCTGGGAAGTTTGCATAAGGTAAAGCTTATCACACTGCCATTTCCTCATCCTCTGAGTCTGTACAGTACTCAGTGGCTGGTTCCTCTTCAGGTCTTTGCACTGAAATCACACTGTTGTCAGTTGGTTGCCTTTCTGTTCTCCTACTAGATGTAGGTTCTGTGACAGTCTCCAGGTCAAACCGTACTTCCTGCCTTATGGGTAGAAGGCAATTCTGATGGAGAATTTTGACAGGATCTTTCCCCTCCATAAGACCATAAGATATAGGAGCAGAAGTAGGCCATTTGGCCCATCAAGTCTGCTCCACTATTCAATTGTGGGCTGATCCAATTCTTCCTGTCATCCCCACTCCCCTGCCTTCACCCCATACCCTTTGATGCCCTAGCTAATCAAGGACCTATCTATCTTTGCTTTAAATACACCAAATGACTTGGCTTCCACAGCCACTTGTGGCAACAAATTCCACAGATTTACCACCCTCTGACTAAAGTAATTTCTTCGCATCTCAGTTCTAAATGTTCGTCCTTCAATCCTGAAGTCATACCCTACCATGGGAAATAACTTTGCCGTATCTAATCTGTTCAGGCCTTTTAACATTCGGAATGTTTCTATGAGATTCCCCCTCATTCTCCTGAACTCCAGGGAATACAGCCCAAGAGCTGCCAGACGTTCCTCATAGAATAACCCTTTCATTCCTGGAATCATTCTTGTGAATCTTCTCTGCATCCTCTCCAATGTCAGTATATCCTTTCTAACATGAGCCCAAGACTGTACACAATACTCCAAGTGTGGTCTCATGAGTGCCTTATAGAGCCTCAACATCACATCTCTGCTCTTATATTCTATACCTCTAGAAATAAATGCCAACATTTCATTCACCTTCTTCACAACTGACTCAACCTGGAGGTGAACCTTCAGGGTATCTTGCACAAGGAGTCCCAAGTCCATTTGCATCTCTGCATTTTGAATTCTCTCCCCATCTAAATGATAGTCTGACCGTTTATTTCCTCCACCAAAGTGCATGATCATACACTTTCCGACATTGTATTTCATTTGCCATTTCTTCGCCAATTCCCCTAAACTACCTAAGTCTTTCTTCAGGCTCTCTGTTTCCTCAACACTACCCACTCCTCCACCTATCTTTGTATCATCAGCAAATTTAGCTGCAAATCCATTAATACAAAGCATTGACGTACATTGTATAAAGCAGCGGTCCCAACACCGACCCCATGGAACTCCACTGGTAACCGACACCAGTCCCAAAACCAACCCCTGTGGAACTCAGCTGGTTCCTACTCTCTGTTTTCTGCCGACCAGCTAATGCTCCACCCAAGCTAGTAAGTTCCCTGTAATTTCATGGGCCCTTATCTTGCTAAGCTAAGCTACGATATAAAGGAGATACTGAGTGAGGTAGTTCTCTTTTGGAAGAGGACAGTGAGGCTTGAGAGGAAGTGCAGAGGTGGCCATTTTCAAATTGTCCAATTGCTTCTCAGATCGGAGTTCTGAGAGCCGGGACTGCGCAGGCACGTGAAGGAGGCCCGGGAAGGAGGGAAGATATATAAAGGAGATACTGAGTGAGGTAGTTCTCTTTTGGAAGAGGACAGCGAGGCTTGAGAGGAAGTGTGGAGGCGGCCATTTTCAAATTGTCCAATTGCTTCTCAGATCGGAGTTCTGAGAGGTGGGACTGCGCAGGCGCATGAAGGAGGCCCGGGAAGGAGGGAAGATATATAAAGGAGATACTGAGTGAGGTAGTTCTCTTTTGGAAGAGGACAGCGAGGCTTGAGAGGAAGTGCGGCGGCGGCCATTTTCAAATTGTCCAATTGCTTCTCAGATCGGAGTTCTGAGAGGCGGGACTGCGCAGGCGCGTGAAGGAGGCCCGGGAAGGAGGGAAGGTATATAAAGAACGCCGCCTTAAGAAGCGGGCAGCTTCGTTTGCGGGCAGCGGAGTGAGCCGGGCGCAGAGTGTAGGGCTTGGGCTCAGAGGGCTTAGGCGGAAGAGGGCACAGTAGGCTTATCTTTTAGTTCTTGTATTTTCAGTTATTTGGGAGGTATGAGTGTGAGGGCAGCTTGCTGTTCTCGGTGTCGGATGTGGGAGATCCTGGAGTCTCCGAGCCTCCCGGACGTCCACATCTGCGCCAGGTGCGCCGAACTGCAGCTCCTGAGGGACCGAGTTAGGGAACTGGAGCTGCAGCTCGATGACCTTCGCCTGGTCAGGGAGAGTGAGGAGGTGACAGAGAGGAGTTACAGGCAGGTGGTCACTCCGGGACCACGGGAGGCAGATAGGTGGGTTACAGTCAGGAAGGGGAAGAGGCAGGTACTAGAGAGTACCCCAGTGGCTGTACCCCTTGACAATAAGTACTCATGTTTGAGTACTGTTGGGGGGGACAGCCTACCTGGTGGGAGTGACAGTGGCCGAGCCTCCGGCACAGAGGACGGCCCTGTAGCTCAGAAGGGTAGGGTTAGAAGAAAGAGGTCCATAGTAATAGGGGACTCAATAGTCAGGGGCCCAGACAGGCGTTTCTGTGGAGGTGACCGGGAGTCCTGGATGGTAATTTGCCTCCCTGGTGCCAGGGTTCGGGACGTTTCTGATCGCTTCCAAGATATCCTGAAGTGGGAGGGTGAAGAGCCAGAGGTCATGGTACATGTAGGTACCAATGACATAGGAAGGAAAGGGGAAGAGGTACTGAAACGAGAGTATAGGGAGTTAGGAAGGCAGTTAAGAAGAAGGACCGCAAAGGTAGTAATCTCGGGATTACTGCCTGTGCCACGCGACAGTGAGAGTAGGAATAGAATTAGGTGGAGGATGAATGCGTGGCTCTGGGATTGGAGCAGGGGGCAGGGATTCAAGTTTCTGGATCATTGGGACCTCTTCTGGGGCAGGAGTGACCTGTTCAAGAAGGACGGGTTACACTTGAATCATGGGGGGACCAATATCCTAGCGGGGAGGTTTGCTAGGGCTACAGGGTGGACTTTAAACTAGTAAGATGGGGGGGCGGGAGACTATTTGAGGAGACTATGGGAGAGGAGGTTAGTTCACCAGTGAAGCAAGTAAATAGACAGCGTGTGAGGGAGGAAAGGCAGGTGATGGAGAAGGGATGCGCTCAGCCCGAAGATGTAGGGGAGAAGAAAGAAAAGGAAAATAAATTTGAATGCATTTTTAGGGATGGAAAGAGAGGAGGAGATGGAGAGTATCTTAAATGTATCTATTTTAATGCTAGGAGCATTGTAAGAAAGGTGGATGAGCTTAAAGCGTGGATTGATACCTGGAATTATGATGTTGTAGCTATTAGTGAAACATGGTTGCAGGAAGGGTGTGTTTGGCAACTAAATATTCCTGGATTTAGTTGCTTCAGGTGTGATAGAGTAGGAGGGGCCAGAGGAGGAGGTGTTGCATTGCTTGTCCGAGAAAATCTTATGGCGGTGCTTTGGAAGGATAGATTAGAGAGCTCCTCTAGGGAGGCCATTTGGGTGGAATTGAAGAATGGGAAAGGTGCAGTAACACTGATAGGAGTGTATTATAGGCCACCTAATGGGGCGCGTGAGTTGGAAGAGCAAATGTGTAAGGAGATAGCAGGTATTTGTAGTAAACACAAGGTGGTGATTGTGGGAGATTTTAATTTTCCACACGTAGACTGGGAAGCTCATTCTGTAAAAGGGCTGGATGGTTTAGAGTTTGTGAAATGTGTGCAGGATAGTTTTTTGCAACAATACATAGAAGTACCGACTAGAGATGGGGCAGTGTTGGATCTCCTGTTAAGGAATGCGATAGGTCAGCTGACAGATGTATGTGTTGGGGAGCACTTCGGGTCCAGTGATCACAATAGCATTAGCTTCAATATAATTATGGAGAAGGACAGGACTGGACCTAGAGTTGAGATTTTTGATTGGAGAAAGGCTAACTTTGAGGGGATGCGAAGGGATTTAGAGAGAGTGGATTGGGTCAAGTTGTTTTATGGGAAGGATGTAATAGAGAAATGGAGATCATTTAAGGGTGAAATTATGAGGGTACAGAATCTTTATGTTCCTGTTAGGGTGAAAGGAAAGGTTAAAGGTTTGAGAGCACCATGGTTTTCAAGGGATATTAGAAATTTGGTTCAGAAAAAGAGGGATGTCTACAATAGATATAGGCAGCATGGAGTAAAGGAATTGCTCGAGGAATATAAAGAATGTAAAAGGAATCTTAAGAAAGAGATTAGAAAAGCTAAAAGAAGATACGAGGTTGGTTTGGCAAATAAGGTGAAAGTAAATCCGAAAGGTTTCTACAGTTATATTAAAAGCAAGAGGATAGTGAGGGATAAAATTGGCCCCTTAGAGAATCAGAGTGGTCAGCTATGTGTGGAACCGAAGGAGATGGGAGAGATTTTGAATGATTTCTTCTCTTCGGTATTCACTAAGGAGAAGGATATTGAATTGTCTAAGGTGTGGGAAACAAGTAAGGAAGTTATGGAACCTATGACAATTAAAGAGGTGGAGGTACTGGCGCTTTTAAGAAATTTAAAAGTGGATAAATCTCCGGGTCCTGACAGGATATTCCCCAGGACCTTGAGGGAAGTTTGTGTAGAAATAGCAGGAGCTCTGATGGAGATCTTTAATATGTCATTAGAAACGGGGATTGTGCCGGAGGATTGGCGTATTGCTCATGTGGTTCCATTAAGCCTAGCAATTATAGACCTGTCAGTTTGACATCAGTGGTGGGTAAGTTAATGGAAAGTATTCTTAGAGATAGTATTTACAATTATCTGGATAGACGGGATCTGATTAGAAGTAGCCAGCATGGATTTGTGCGTGGAAGGTCATGTTTGACAAACCTTATTGAATTTTTTGAAGAAGTTACGAGGAATGTTGACGAGGGTAAGGCAGTGGATGTAGTCTATATGGACTTCAGCAAAGCCTTTGACAAAGTTCCACATGGAAGGTTAGTTAAGAAGGTTCAGTCGTTAGGTATTAATGCTGGAGTAATAAAATGGATTCAACAGTGGTTAGATGGAAGATGCCAGAGAGTAGTGGTGGATAATTGTTTATCGGGATGGAGGCCGGTGACTAGCGGGGTGCCTCAGGGATCTGTTTTGGGCCCAATGTTGTTTGTAATATACATAAATGATCTGGATGATGGGGTGGTAAATTGGATTAGTAAGTATGCTGATGATACTAAGGTAGGAGGTGTTGTGGATAATGAGGTGGGTTTTCAAAGCTTGCAGGGAGATTTATGCCGGTTAGAAGAATGGGCTGAACGTTGGCAGATGGAGTTTAATGCTGAGAAGTGTGAGGTTCTACATTTTGGCAGGAATAATCCAAATAGAACATACAGAGTAAATGGTAGGGCATTGAGGAATGCAGAGGAACAGAGAGATCTAGGAATAACTGTGCTTAGTTCCCTGAAAGTGGAGTCTCATGTAGATAGGGTGGTGAAGAGGGCTTTTGGAACGCTGGCCTTTATAAATCAAAGCATTGAGTACAGAAGTTGGGATGTAATGCTAAAGTTGTACAAGGCATTGGTAAGGCCAAATTTGGAATATTGTGTGCAGTTCTGGTCACCGAATTATAGGAAAGATATCAATAAATTAGAGAGAGTGCAGAGACGATTTACTAGGATGTTACCTGGGTTTCAGCAATTAAGTTACAGAGAAAGGTTGAACAAGTTAGGTCTCTATTCATTGGAGCGTAGAAGGTTGAGGGGGGATTTGATCGAGGTATTTAAAATTTTGAGAGGGATAGATAGAGTTGATGTGAACAGGCTGTTTCCATTGAGAGTAGGGGAGATTCAAACTAGAGGACATGATTTGAGAGTTAGGGGGCAGAAGTTTAAGGGAAATACGAGGGGGTATTTCTTTACTCAAAGAGTGATAGCTGTGTGGAATGAGCTTCCTGTAGAAGTAGTAGAGGTCAGTTCAGTTGTGTCATTTAAGGTAAAATTGGATAGGTATATGGACAGGAAAGGAGTGGAGGGTTATGGGCTGAGTGCGGGTAGGTGGGACTAGGTGAGATTAAGGGTTCGGCACGGACTAGGAGGGCCAAGATGGCCTGTTTCCGTGCTGTGATTGTTATATGGTTATATGGTTAAGCAGCCTTATGTGCAGCACCTTGTCAAAGGCCTTCTGAAAATCCAAGTACACCACATCTACTAAGTCTCTTTTGTCTACCTTGCTTGTAATTTCCTCAAAGAACTGCAGTAGGTTTGTCAGGCAGGATTTTCCTTTCAGGAAACTATGCTGGCTTTGGCCTATCTTGTCATGTGCCTCTAGGTACTCCGTAATATCATCCCTAACAATCAAGATCCAACAACTTCCCAACCACCGATGTCAAGCTAACAGGTCTATAGTTTCCTTTCTGCTGCCTCCCACCCTTCTTAAATAATGGAGTAACATTTGTAATTTTCTAGTCATCCGGTACAATGCCAGAATCTATCAATTCTTGAAAGATCATCGTTAATGCTTCCAAAATCTCTCCAGCTACTTCCTTCAGAACCCAAGGGTGCATTCCATCAGGTCCAGGAGATTTATCCACCCTCAGACCATTAAGCTTCCTGAGCACCTTCTCAGTCATAATTTTCACTGCACAAACCTCGCTTCCCTGACACTCTTGAATGTCTGGCACTGTATACTGCAGACGTCTTCCACTGTGAAGACTGATGCAAAATACGTATTCAGTTCCTCTGCCATCTCTGCATCTCTCATTACATTATCTCCAGTGTCATTTTGTATTGGCCCTACTGTATATCTACCCTCGACTCTCTTTTACGCTTTATAAACTTAAAAAAACTTTTAGTATCTTCTTTAATATTACTCACTAGCTTCCTTTCATAACCCATCTTTTCCTTCCTAATGACCTTCTTAGTTTCCTTCTGCAAGTTTTAAAGCTTCCCAATCTTCTATCTTCCCAATAGTCTTGGCTTCCTTATATGCCCGTTCTTTTGCTTTTACTTTGGCTCTGACTTCACTTGTCAGCCACAGTAATGTCCTTCTTCCCTTTGAAAATTTCTTCTTATTTGGAATATATCTGTCTCGCACCTCCCTCATTTTTCACAGAAACTCCTGCCATTGCTGCTCTGCTGTCCTCCCTGCAAATGTCCCTTTCCAGTCTACTTTGGCCAGTTCCACTCCCTTAATTCCACTCCGTAATTTCCTTTATTCCACTGAAATACTGACAGATTGGATCTTGTTTTTTCCCTCTCAAGTTTCAGTGTGAACTTGATCATATTGTGATCACTGTTCTCTAAGGGTTCCTTAACCTTAAAATCTCTTATCACCTCCAGATTATTGCACAATCCAGCACAGCCGTTCCCCTAGTGGGTTCAACAACTTTCTCCCCTCTGCTGGTGAAGAAGGCCCAATGCCATTTTGGGGCTGGCCTCTCTGCCAACATGCGCGCCATTTTGTGAGCCGGTTCGCCTGCGTAGACAGTGGGTTGCCACAATTATTTCTTTTATGCAGAACCACACCACCCCCTCTGCCTACTAACCTATCTTTCCAATACACCATATATCCTTGGACATCCAGCCCCTAATGGCAGCCATCCTTTAGCCAAATTTCAGAGATTGCCAATCTGTAGCTGAATTTCAAGATTGTCCATTTTATTCCTTATAAATGACACTCACTTATGAATGCATTCAAATATAACACTTTCATTCCAGTATTTGTTGCTTTCTGTTTTAACTGCACCATGCCTCTATTGTCCTGTAACTCATCCCACTGGCTGTGATTAAGCCTCATCTCCTACCTGTTCTTTCTATAATCTCTGTTGCACGCTATCTTTGAATTATTTCTGTTTTCCCCTTCCTCAACCCTATCACTCTGGTTCCCCAATCCCTTCCAAATTAGCTTAAGCTCTCCCTAACAGCTCTATTAAATGTGCCTGCTAGGATATTGGACCCCTTTGGGTTCAGGTGTAACCTCTGGCTTCACCTGGAAAACTGGCATACTTGGCAAACGCGAGGAAATCTGCAGATGCTGGAAATTCAAACAACAACACACACAAAATGCTGGTGGAACACAGCAGGCTAGGCAGCATCTGTAGGGAGAAGCGATGTCGACGTTTCGGGCCGAGACCCTTCGTCAGCACTAACCGAAAGGGGCATCTGGCTCTCCATTACATAAGGTCATTACACCCAGCTGTTGGCCAACTTATGCTTCCCTGGTAACTCCAAATTTCTTATTAAAACTAATCTCCAGGCAACAGTTGAGAGAACCTAATCTTTTGATCAAAACTCTCCTTGTTTCCTTGGTTTTTCTTGTTAGTAGAAATTACAGCTAGCTCATAAGCTTTCTGCAATTCTTTCCTCATGTCAGACACATACTTGAGATATGTCTTCTGTGGCAAATCTTCATTGCCAGCTCCAAAGCAGAGATCTACAGGTAATCTCACTTCTCGCCCCGAACATTAAATAGTATGGCGAGAAGCTGGTAGCTTCATTGTGTGTACAGTTGTAGAAGTTACCAAATACCCAATATGCTGACTCCACTTGTTCTTTTTGTTGGCATCCAGGGTTCCAAGCATGTCTAGCAATGGCTAATTGGACCTTTCAGGTCACCCTGAGGGTGATATGACATTGCCTTTGACTTCTGACACCCAGTAACTCATGCATATACTAACTCTCAAAATCTCTCCCCTGATTGCTGTGTTTCCTTGTTGGGAGGCCATAATGAACAAAATACTTCTCCCATAACACTTTGGTAAATGTGGATGCCCTCTGATCCTTTGTGAGGAAGGCTTGAGCATATCTGGTGGTTAGTGATCAGTGATGACCAAGACAAGACATTTGCAACAATGCCGGAATCAGGATCTATGGAGTGGAAGTCCATACACACTAAACCAAGTGGTCCTATACTCTGTAAGTGAGATAATGGAGAAACTTTCATAAGCAATGTGTTCCTCAGAATACATCAGAAGCACAACTTACTCTCCAACCTCAGGCTTCATTCTCAGCCAATAGAACCAATGTTGGACCACTCCATAGGTCTTATCAAACCCTGAATGACCAGAATCCTCATGAAATTACCTTAGTACAATCCTTCAATACCTCTCAGGCAAAACTAATTGGGAATGCCGAGGTCTGTTTGGAGGAGACGTAACCCCATATGAAACTTTGTTCCTGTCATAAGGGGACAGGAGGCTGGACCCAAGTGCAGGACACAGGCACTGAAGTACTAGGGGCAGGACGGGAACAACTAAATGACAGACAAGATGTGGTGACTGTGGGGTTCGTGAGGGACATGACGTTCAAGGTGATTCTGGAGTTCCGGGAGAGCCTTAGTGTTCAGGCAAGGCAGGATTCCGGAGTTCACTGGGCAGGCCGCATAACTCCTAGGCAGGGCCCAGATCTCCCAGGCAGGAACACAGGGGCCTGGCCAGGTCACGGGACACCTGGGTAGGTTGCAGGGCACAACCCGTCAGCAGCGAGGGATGGAAAGGGGCAGAGTCCCTCGCTGGGCAACAGCAGTCCAGCCAGGCTTGCCCGACAGAGGCAAGGGATAGGAAGGGAACTAGGTCCAGGGTGACTGCCAGACTTACTCAAACTCATCTTTAATGAGGGGAATCCAAGCCAGGGCAACCAACAGAACAGGGTCAGCAGGACACCAATGATGACACCACCACCAACTCCACTCAGTCCCAGAGCATCCTATATACACCACCAGCCGATGGGCATCAGGTGTGTCTCCTTGAGCCCCAACAAGCCACGATGATCCACAGGTGTGACTAATTGGGCTCAATGGCAAAAGGAGGGACGGCTACAAAACCCGGAGTCCGGTGTCTGCAGACCGAATCAAGACCCGGAATGCGGGCTCCGGACCAGACCATAACAGTTACTGCCCCCCCCCCCCAATCAGAGGGAACCAGGCGACTGAGGAGGGTCACTAGAGCTAGAGAAGATACAGGTGGGTGGGGGGGGGATGTTCAGACAATAGGGGACCCCAGGGTGACAGGACATGACTACAGTGCCTGCGTTGCTGGGTCCATGCTGGGGGGGCATCATTCTGTCATAAGGGGACAGGAGGCTGGACCCAAGTGCAGGACACAGGCATTGAAGTACTAGGGGTAGGACAGGAACAACTAAACAATAGACAAGATGTGGTGACTGTGGTGTGCGTGAGGGACATGACATTCAAGGTGATTCTGGGGTTCCGGGAGAGTCTTAGTGTTCAGGCAAGACAGGATCCCAGAGTTCAGGCAGGGTCTAGGAGTTCACTGGGCAGGCCACATAACTCCTAGGCAGGGCCCGGACCTCCCAGGCAGGAATACAGGGGCCTGAGCAGGTCACGGGACACCTGGGTAGGTTGCAGGGCACAATCCATCAGCAGCAAGGGATGGAAAGGGGCAGAGTTCCCCCCAGGTAACAGCAGTCCGGCCAGGCTTGCCCAACAGAGGCAAGGGATAGGAAGGGAACTAGGTCCAGGGTGACTGCCAGACTTACTCAAGGAACTCATCTTTAACAAGAGGAACTCCAAACCAGGGTCAGCAGGACAACCCCCAACTCTACTCAGTCCCAGAGCCCCCTATATACACCACCAGCCGATGGGCATCAGGTGCGTCTCCTTGAGCCCCAACAAACCACGATGATCCACAGGTGTGACTAATTGGGCTCAAGGGCGAAAGGAGGGATGGCTACAAGACCCGGAGTCCGCGGACCAGATCAAGACCCGGAATGCGGTCTCCGGACTGGACCATAACAGTTCCTCAACTCCAGTTTGTCCCATTCCCTCATCAGAAGGGGTATGCTAGGGTATTTTGTCTTCTCAACTTGGGCTATATCCCATTGACAACAGTTAACCAAATAGGACCTATACAAGGATCATTTCCCTGAGCTATTGCCAATTCCGCAGGACTCAAGGCAGACAACTGCTTCGTATCCAGAGCAGTCAGGTTGTCATATGCTTGGGGAATGGCATGACTAGAAGCTCCCAAATGATCCACAGCTCTATCAGGTCGTAGCCTTACCTCTGATTTCACCACTGTGGAAAACTGGCATATTGCTTTAACACCAGAGGCAGGGATGCCCTCCCACATTCCATCCATTTCTGACACCTCATGTGAACGTTGGGACAATGCATCTGCATCAATGTTCTGACTCCCCAACCAATACTCCAAGCTGTGATAACCGGTGGCATCCAACATCGCCAAAGTCAGAATACAAGTCAGTGGATCATTGTCAGTCCTCACCTCAAACTTGGCACCACATTAACTTATCCACCACAACCAATTTCAATGTCAGAAACTCAAACTTGTGTGTAGGGTAATTTCGTTCATAGGGTAACAGACTCCAGCTGATGAAAGCACCAGGTCTCAACCCTTTACCTTGGTCCTGATATAGAACACGACCTAAGTCCTCATGGCTAGCATTGTTATGCAGTACGTATGGCAACAAGGGTTTGTAAAAGCCAGTGGTTGTTCTAGTCAGCAACTCTTTCAGCTGCTGAAAGGCATCTTTCCCAAGAAGAATCTAAAGGCCAAGATAAACTTTGCCTTCTCCTTTCATTCTCCTCCATTTCTTCCCCCGGTGGTGGTGGGGGTGGGAGGTAACCCTATAAAGAGAAGACATACTTCTATTGACCCCGCAATCATGTGTATAGAGACACAGACACACCTAGTGACCTCACTACTGCATCTACAAGGTCACCGACATACACCTGGGGTCCCGCAATCATATCTATACAGTCATGGAAATACACCTAGATGCTATTCAATCACATTTACAAAGACACAGATGTCCCAAAAATCACATCTACACAGTCACGGACATACACCTGGTTTCCCTGTAATCATATCTACACAAACATGGATATACACCTGGTGACTCCTCCTAACAGTAGCCAGGATATTGGTTACAAATTATAATGTGATATAGAAAAGGCTTATCAAAAGGGCAATGTTACAATAGTCAGAAGCCTAAAGACAGACATTCAGTGATTTAGGAACAGCTTCTCTCCCTCTGCCATCTGATTCCTAAATGGATTTTGAAGCTTTGGACACTACCTCACTTTTTTATAAATGTACAATATTTCTGTTTTTGCACATTTTTAATAATCTATTCAATCTACATAACTGATTTATTTGTTTATTTATTATTACATTTTATTTTATTATTTTTTTTCTCTCTCTCTGCTAAATTATGTATTGCATTGAACTGCTGCTGCTAAATTAACAAATTTCACTACACATGCCTGTGATAATAAACCTGATTCTGATTCTAATTCTAATTCATGGGGGATATTAATATGCAGGTAGATTGGGAAAATCAGGTTGGTGCTAGGTCCCAAGAGGAGGAATTTGTAGAATGCATATGAGATGGCTTTTCAGAGCAACATAGATTGGGTGTTGTGCAATGAACCTGAATTGATTGGAGAGTTTAAGGTAAAGGAAGCCTTAGGAACCAGTGATCATAATATGAAAGAATTCACCCTGCAGTTTCAGAGGGAGAAGCTAAAGATGTATCAGTATAACGATGAAGTAAAGGGGATAAGCTAAAGTCAGCATGGTTTCCTCAAGGGAAAATCTTTCCTGACAAATCTGCTGGAGCTCTTTGAAGAAACAAGAAGCAGGATAGAAAAAAGGAAATTGGTGGATGTTATGTACTTGGATTTTCAGTAGGCTTTTGACAAGGTGCTGCACATGTGCTGATTAACAAGTTAAGAGCCCATGTTTTTACAGGAAAAATACTAGCATAAATAGAGCATTGGCTGATTGGCAGGAGGCAAAGAGTGGGAATAAAGGGAGCCTTTCTGTTTGGCTGACAGTGATTAGTGGTATTCCACAGGGGTCAGTGTTAGGACCACTTCTTCATACATAAAATATCAATGATTTGGATAATGGAATTGATGGCCTTGTAGCAAACTTTGTGGAGAATACAAGAATAGGTGGAGGAGCAGTTAGTGTTGAGGAAGCAGAGAGGGTGCAGAAGGACTTAGACAGATGAGGAGAATGGGCAAAGAAGTGGTAGATGGAATAGAGAATCAGGAGGTGCATTGTCATGTACTTTGGTAGAAACAAAGACTATTTTCCAAATGGAGAGAACATTCAAAAATGTGAGGTAAAAAGGGACTTGGGAGTCCTCATGCAGAATTCCCTAAAGGTTAATTTGCAGGTTGAGTTGGTGGCGAGGAGGGCAAATGCAATGTTAGCATTCATTTCAAGAGGACTAGAATATAAATGCAAGGTTGTAATGTTGTGGCTTTATAAGGCACTAGTAAGACCTCACAAAGCAGTTTTGGGTCCCTTATCGAAGAAAAGATGTGCTGACATTAGAAAGGGTTCAGAGGAGGTTCACAAGAATGAGTCCAGGAATGAAAGTGTTACCATCTGATGACCAATTGGTGGCTCTGGCCCTGTACTCAGTGGAATTCAGAAGAATGAGTGAAAATCTCATTGAAACCTGTCAAGTGTTAATGCAGTGGATGTGAAGAGAATGTTTCCTATGTTGGGGGAGTCTAGGACTAGATGGCATAGCCTGAGAATAAAGGAATGTCCATTTAGAATGGAGATGAAGAGCAATTTCTTTAGCCAGAGAGAGGTGAATCTGGAATTTGTTTAGGTTGATAGAATCTTGATTAGTAAGGCCATGAAGGATTTCAGGGAGAATGAAGGAATTTAAGCTGAGAGGGAAATGGATCAGCCATGATGAAATAGCAGAATAGACTCAATGGGCCAAATAGCTTAACTCTGTTCCTATATATCTTATGGTCCTTTGCTGGTAACCCCACAATCATATGCATAGAGACACAAACATACGCCTGGAGATCTCATAACCACATCTGCACAGTCTCTGACATACACCTGGTGACACTGCAATTACATCTACACAGCCACTCACTTACACCTGGAGACTCTGCAGTCACATCCACACAGTCACAGACGTGCACGTGCAGACCCCACAATCACATCTCCATAGTCTCGGCCGTACAGCTGATGATACCACAATCAAATGGTAACCCAGCAATAACATCTATAGAGACACACAGTTGGTGTGCCTACAGTCACATCTGCAGAGTACTGAAATACACCGAGTGACTACATAATCACACCTACAGAGATATAGACATACAGCTGGTGATACCGTAATCATATCTACACACACACACACACACACACACACAATCTTTGTAACCTCGCAACACATCTACACAGACACAGACATGCACCTGGGGTCCCACGAATCACATCTACTCTGTCACAGAAATAGACCTAGTGACTCCGCAATCACATTTACACAAACATACAGTTGCCGACTCCGCAATCACCTCTACACAGACACAGACATACACAAGTGGACCTGACACTCATATCCACACAGTCATGGACATACATCTGGTGACCCTGCAATCACACCTGCACAGACACAGATGGACTGTACACATGATGACCCCGCAGTCACCTCTACACTGTCATGAACACACACATTGTGATGCCGCAATCATACCTACACAGTCACAAGCATACACCCACTGACCCCACAATCACATCTACACTGTCATGGACATATACATGGTGTCCCTACATTCACATCTACTCAGCCATGGAAATACACCTAGCGACCATGCAATCACATCTAAAAAGACATAAATAGGCACCTAGTGACTTCTGAATGGCATCTGCACAGACACAGAACTACATGTGGTGACTCCACCAGCACATCTACACAAATGCAGACACACACTTGTTGGCCCCAAATTCACATCGACACTGTCATAGACATACACCTGGTGAGCCAACAATCACAACTACACAGTCATAGAAATACACCTGGTGACAGCGCAATCAAATGTTTCATTATGGTGGTACTTAATTCCCTTCTTTTCAATCTAGACTTGTCCAAAAGCACAGCAATGTTAACACTCCCTGCTTACCCTCATCCTTGTCTGGGTAAGAGCACTACTGTGTCAGCAGGTGTTGGGAAGGAGTGGTATTTATTTAGTATTTAGTTATTGCTTCCAGCCGCAGTGTTGGCATTTAACTTACAGTTTGAGAGTTTTAATTAATGACCCTGTTGACCTAGTGTTCATTGCTTTTCTTTCACCTTTAAATTCTACAACAGTTCTCATTAAAATGAGTGAACTCTCAACTGTCTCTCTCTCCACACTTGGGCCATATCTGAATGTTCTGACTGCAAGTCTCGATCTCAGAAATTGACTCAGCAGAGAGAGGACAGCTGACCTTGACCAGAGATTCATTGGTCAGGTAGGGGAGAAATTACAGGTGATTGAATCTGCGTTGGGAGAAGCGACTGAAGCAATGCTACAGATAGTCTCAGTTGGACAAGCCCAGTCTCAGCTGGAGGAATAGGCGTCATCCCTCGTAACAACAATTGAAAGCAGGTGGCAGCAATTTCTGCTCTCACAGCCGCAGTCCATGAAATTACAGTGGACAACCAGAGTCAGCAGACAGCAATTAGCATATTTGGAAATGCAATTCAGCAGCCTTTAGTCAAATCATGCCCAATCCCAACATCTTGCAGATCCTCTTTTTTTGCTGCCTCACAAACTCAGCCACTAATGCCACGACTCCCACATCTGGACCAGAACTGACCCTGAGTCCATACCAGAATGGAGTATCCATTCACCAGGTGACCCTGGCAGCTGAAAGAATTTCATGACCCAGGGTGAGGTGAATTTCCAAGCTCAACCTGGTCAGATTGGTAATAACGCATGTAAACTGGAGTACATAGTACATCTGCTGTTCAATGCTCTACAGGAGCAAGGTTCCCCTGTAGCCCAGTCATTTCGACATTTTATTGCCGAGTTAAGTAGAGTTTATAATCTTCCAGTATGGGGTCAGGATGCTGCCCACTGACTCCTAGACATTCACCGAGGCAGAGGGATGGTGAGGGACTAGGCAGTTAATTTCCACAAGTTTGTGGTAGAGACAGGATGGAACAAGAGATCCCTCTTCACTGCCTTCCAGTGTAAACTGAATGCAGGGGTCCAACATGAGATTGCAGTTTGTGATGTGAAGGACAATCTGGATGGCCTGATTTATCTGTCTGTTCGAGTTGATCACCAGGCAACTGAGTGGTGCAGAGAAAGAATGTCTTGAGCTTCCTACTCGTTGGATCACCATCGGTCTTCTCCCTCTCCCTCATCACCCAGCACCCTATTCACAGAGGAGCCTATGAAGTGGGGCGTATGCTCCTATCTCAGAATGAACAAGAGAACAAGTTCTTGCCTTTGTTGTGGCGATCCAGGACATTTCAGGGCATCATGTCCCATGCGTCCAGTAAAAGACGATGACTATCAGCGGGGAGGGGAAACCTGATGGGTTGGTTCTCCCTGCAATCAGCTTCTGACAATTGTGTGATGCTCCCGGCTTCCCTGCCCTGGGGGTCTTGGGCCCATGACAATTAGGTATTTATCGAATCCAGGGCAGTCAGGAATCTCATGGACATTTCTCTGGCTCAGAGATAGGGAGTTCCAACTCAGAAATTGAGAGAAAAGGCTCTGAATGATCAACCTCCCCACTGAACCCCTCCAGCTGCTGAAAGGGAACCATAGGGGGACATTCTCCTCCTATTTGGCTGATTCACCTGAACTGCCACTGGTGCTTGATCTCTCCTGGGCGTTATCCTGACATAACCCATGGATTGATTAGTCCCTTAAAGCACTCCAAGAGTGGCGATCAGCATACCTGTTTATTTGTCTGGGTCCAGCTCAAGCTGCGGTCTGCAAATCCCCTCCTGTGCCAACTACTAACATAGGCCTGTCTGGCATTCTGGATGAATACACAGATCTTCTTGAGGACGTCAGAAAAAAAGAAAGCCATCTTCCTGCCTCCAAACTGGCCATTGACTTCTTACCCAGTATTAGTCCTACCTGGTGCTAGCTCTTTTCCCTCTCTCACCCATAAACAATGGTCATGGAAGAGTACATTAGAGAGGTATTGGTCTTGGGATTTATCCATCCGTCAACCTTGCCAGCAGGGCAGGCTTCTTCTTTGTAAGCATGGTAGTTTCTCTCCCATGTTAACTGCTGAGGTTAATAAATTGGGTCCTCTGTGATGTAAAGTAACATGGGATCTCTGCTGTTCTCGGCAGCAGCTTGTTTTGGTTATAATTACTGATAATGGGTTTACTGTCCAATGGGAGAAGTGTTGTTCTTTCTTACGTCTGGGAACCTGGGTTTTGGCGGGCTTTTCAGGGAGGTGAGTGAAGAGGACGGACGTGTGGGGTGCGGCGGAGTCCCAGGACAGCGGATACCTGGGGGTTTGGTGGTTTGAAGGTTGTTGGAGGCCCGGAGGCCGTTGTGGAAGGATCCAGAGGCATGAGCTCTAACGCATTAAAATTTTTTGTGCACAAAGCTGATAAATTTACTGATTTGGTGCCTTTATTTGATTTGTTTTTACTAACCCATCACCAAAAAATAATTATGAAATGTAACAATTTACTTGCATATTGTGTACTGACTGATATTTTATGTTGTGATCTTGTACCGGGGTGCATCACAGTATCCACACCAACGCAATTACAGTGTTGGCAGGGTCAACGCCAGTTTACCCGAGACGAACTGGACTCAATTGGGGCATAGTCGCTACATTGCGGGTTGCTCGTTGGGATTTGAATTTTGTTGGATACTGTGTAACTCGCCTAGTTTAAATTAGTGGAGGTGGACCTGGATAAGATTGAATAATTTGATGGTTGAGTACAGTTAAAGCTGTCAGCAAGGTCGAAATCGTAGCCAGAAAGTTTGGTAAAATGGCAGACTTGGGCTTTGTGTTAGTTCAGACTAATGCTGACGTTACGGCGGCGGAAATGCCACCGTCTATTGGTGACCTCTGTGAGGCGGGGCCATGGGGCGTGCACATTGTCATGGAGGAAGGGTCTGGTGGGACACCAGAGGAGTTGCCTGAAGCTGGAGGCGGAGATTTTAGAGATCGGGTCCTATCATTTCTGAGGGATGAAGGAAGGGAGTAGTCAGATTTGGAAAATTTAGTTAGTCCCCATCCCCCACAGAGGGGTGAGGGCTCTGAGTTGGCATCAGCCATTAACTCCCTGGTGAACAAGGCGGCAGGTCCTCATCCGAAGTTGAGAATTTTCTCAAGGAGGACTCACACTCCCGAAGGGAAAGATTATTTTGAGACCTGGGTAGGACACGTCTCTCAGCTGCTTGGTGAGTGGCAGTGTTCTGAGGAAGAAAAGCGACAGATTGGTTGAAAGTTTGAGAGGGGTGGTGGCTGAGGTAGTAAGAGGCTTGAAAGTTAACCAGCCCTTTGCTTCTTTGACTGAGTATCTAAAAGCATTGGAGGAGGCTTTTGGTCTGACGGGGTGGGGGCACGGTGGAGGTTTTAGAGGGCTTCAGAACCTGCGTCAGGAGAAAGGGGTAAAGCTTTCTGAGTATCTTTTCCAGATAGAGCAAAGGCTAAATTGTCTGAGGTGCCGGGGGGTCATTTTGGAGACTGTGGTGGATCAGATAAGGATAGACCAGGTAGCCAGGGGCACAGAGAGGCATGATATGATTGCTAAGAGTCTCCAGCAGACCTGTAGAACATATACGGTCCAGTATACAGTCCCGAGTGTCAAAGACGTGCTCACCTGTCTGAGTGGGGTGAAGTGGCTCAGCGTGCTGGATTTGAAGAGTGGATATTACCAGATCCCAATGAGTAAGGCCAATAAAGAGAAGATGGCATTCATATGCCCTCTGGGAATTTTCCAGTTCGAAAGGATGCCCCAGGGCATATCAGGAGCCCCTGCCACCTTTCAGAGGGTCATGGAGAAAACCGTGGGGAATATGAACTTGCTTGAAGTGCTGGTATATTTGGATGACCTGATAGAATTTGGATATACTTTGGAAGAACACAAAGCGAGGTTAATGAACGTGCTCAACCAACTGAAGGATGAAGGAATAAAACTTCCCCTGGACAAGTGGCAGTTCTGATAGACAGACAGACAGATATACTTTATTGATCCCAAGAGAAATTGGGTTTCATTACAGTCGCATCAACCAAGAATAGTATAGCAATATAAAACCATAAATAATTAAATAACAATAAGTAAATTATGCCCAGTGGAAATAAGTCCAGGACCAGTCTACTGGCTCAGGGTGTCTGACACTCCGAGGGAGGAGTTGTAAAGTTTGATGGCCACAGGCAGGAATGACTTCCTATGACGCTCAGTGTTACATCTCGGTGGAATGAGTCTCTGGCTGAATGTACTTCTGTGCCTAACCAGTACCTTATGGAGTGAATGGGAGACATTGTCCAAGATGGAATGCAACTTGGACAGCATCCTCTTTTCAGACACCACCATCAGAGAGTCCAGTGTCACCCCCACGACATCACTGGCTTTACGAATGACGTTGTTGATTCTGTTGGTGTCTGCTACCCTCAGCCTGCTGCCCCAGCACACAACAGCAAACATGATAGCACTGGCCACCACAGACTCGTAGACCATCCTCAGCATCGTCCGGCAGATGTTAAAGGACATAAATCTCCTCAGGAAGTAGAGACGGCTCTGACCCTTCTTGTAGACAGCCTCAGTGTTCTTTGACCAGACATCTGTTAGCTATGTTAGACACATCACCTCGCAGAACTGGAGTAGCTACAGACCCAGCTAAGATAGAAGCGGTGACCACTTGGCCAATGCCCCAGACTGTGAGTGCTCTGCACTCGTTCTTGGGGTTCTGGGGATATTACCAGAGATTCGTGAAGGCCTACGCCAAGGTGAGTCATCCCTTGAACCAGCTTTTGCATGACTACCCTACTCTGGTTCAGAAAGGGAAAGGGAGGAGAGGACGGGAGGCTAGAGAATATTTGATCCCATCAGAGCCCTTCGGACAGAGATGGGATGAAAAATGTGAAAACGTTTTTCAGTCGCTGAAAGAGATGCTGACTCAGGCTCCAGTGCTGGCTTTTGCGGACTCCCAATTGCCCTATGTGCTACACACAGATGCCAGCCATAAGGGGTTAGGGGCCGTCCTGTATCAGGATCAGGGCACCGGGCTGACCTGTAGCGTTTGTCAGCTGGAGTTTGTCACCCTCTGAGGGAAATTATCACACCCACAAGTTGGAGTTCCTGGTGTTGAAATGGGCAGTGGGGGATAAGCTGAGTGACTATCTCTACAGGGCCAAGTTTGAGGTGAGGACGGACAACAACCCGCTCACCAACATTCTGACAGCGAAACTGGACGCCACCAGCCATTGGTGGTTGGCAGCATTGTCTGTATATGATTTCAGCCTGAAACACCAGCCAGGGAGCCAGAATGTCAATGCGGACTCTCTGTCTTGACAGAGGCATGAGGACCTGGGGAGGAACGAAGAGTGGGAGAGCATTCTTGCCCCTGGGGTGAAAGCCATGTGTCAGTTTGCTATCACCATGCAGGCCAAGGAAAAGAGGCCAGATCGTGCAGTGGACCCACTGGGGGCATCCAATGACACCCTACCCCTAGTTTACTGTGACCTGACTGCTCTGAAGACCACACAGCTGCCAGAATTAAGTCCTTGGGAAGTGCAGCTGCTCAGCAAGATGACCCGGGCATTGGCACTATTTGGTACATGGTTGAAAAGGGGGATATGGCATGAGCGGAGAAGACACATGTTTCAGTGTCTCTGTTACCTCTGGCCTCAGTTGAGGTTGAAAAACCAAATTTTATACAGGATAACGTCACCCCCGGACCGACCTCGGAGTTGACAGCTGGTCCTGTCTAAGAAGTATCGGAAGGTTGTGTTGAAGTCACTGCATAATGACTCTGGACACTTGGGGGTGGAGAAGACCTGTGGATTGCTCCAGGAACGGTTTTACTGGCCCCGAATGAGGTCAGAGGTCAAAGAGTACTGCAAGTCCTGCATACGTTGCATACGCCGGAAGACGCTACCTGTGCAGGCTGCTCCTTTGTCACACTTGCAGAGTGCGGGGTCTTTGGATCTGGTGTGTATGGATTTCCTGGCCATAGAACCCGATGCCAGCAACATGGTGAATGTCTTGGTCATCACGGATCACTACACCATGTATGCTCAAGCTTTCCCTACCAGTGACTACAGTGGCAAAAGTGCTATGGGAGAAGTATTTTGTACATTATGGCCTTTCCCAGTGGATACATAGCGACCAGGGACGGGATTTTGAGAGTAAGCTCATCTATGAGTTACTGGGCATGCTGGGGGTTGAGAATCAATGACCACGCCCTATCATCTGCACAGCGATCCCCAGCCAGAGAGGTTTAATCGGATGTTACTAGACATGCTCAGGATTCTGGAGATCAGCAAAAAGAGCAGATGGAGTCAACATATTGGGCATCTGGTTCACTGTTACACGCAATGACGCTACTGGATACTCACCCTATTGTATGATGTTTGGGCACGTGGCAAGATTGCCCATTGACCTCTGTTTCGGGACTGACGCAGGTGAAGTATCGCCGAAGCCTTACGTGAAGTATGTGTCTGATATGAGGAAAGAGCTGAAAAGGGCTTACGTGTTGGCTGGGGAGGCAGCTGCCAAGTAGAATTGGGGAAATAAGAGGAGATATGACGAGAAAGTGAAGTTCTCCCCACTCCTGCCAGGAGACCGAGTCCTCGTAAGGAATTTGAGATTACCTGGAAAGCACAAGTTGGCTGATCTCTGGGCCGCCATGCCCTATGTGGTGGAGTCTCAGATACCAAACCTGCCGGTTTTCTGGGTGCGACCCAAGGATGGAAAGGGGCCTGTCAAGATTCTCCATCGGAATCATCTGCTGCCCCTGGGGCGAGACACACAGGTAGAGCAGGAGCCCAACGTGGTGGCTGCACCTCGTACAAGGACTCTGTGTACCCGCGGGGTGACGGAAGAGTCCATCCTGGA
The DNA here is from genome assembly GCF_030144855.1 of Hypanus sabinus. Classification (NCBI taxonomy): domain Eukaryota; kingdom Metazoa; phylum Chordata; class Chondrichthyes; order Myliobatiformes; family Dasyatidae; genus Hypanus; species Hypanus sabinus. The sequence continues at coordinate 58,158,481 of NC_082721.1, read as the reverse complement.
AGAGACGGACCCGGGCCCAGCCCCTGTGAGGGATACTTTGAGTCGGAGGATGATGATGATTCGGACAGTTGGTACATTTTGCCATTCGCTGATGCCCCTGTGATGGAGAAAGAGACTCCTGACACTTTCCCCATTGGGTTAGATGGGGTAAGGGAGCTAGTGATGGGCAGTCGGTGGTACCACATTGAAGTAGAGGATGTGGGGCCTGAACAAGAGACCAAGGTTTCCGGGGTGCAGAGGGGTTTGAGTGACCGCTTGCAGGAGGGTTCGCCACGTAGCTCCAAAGGGTCCCCCGTAGTGTCCGAGGTGGAAGAGTTAGAAGAGGGGGTACGCAGGTCTCAGAGAAGTAGGAACCCCCCAGATAGGTTGGCCTATGTACCACTTGGGGAACAGGGTGTGATCTCCACTGTTTTGGGGAGCTATGTCACTGCTTTCTGCACTTGGATTGGGCTCTGTGTTTTGCAGGAAGGGTTGGCAAATTATTTGAACGTTATGAGGGCATGACTAAATTCATTGGGGGGGAGAATGTAGTAGTTTCTCTCCCATGTTAACTGCTAAGGTTAATAAAATGGCTTATCTGTAATGTAAAGTAACATGGGGTCTCTGCTGTTCTTGGCAGCAGCTTGTTTTGGTTATAATTACTGATAAATGGGTTTACTGTGCAATGGGCGAAGTGTTGTTCTTTTTTACGTCTGGGAACCTGGGTTTTGGCGGGCTTTTCGGGGAGGTGAGTGAAGAGGACAGACGTGTGGGGAGCAGATGGAGTCCCAGGACAGCGGATACCGGGCGTTCAGCGGTTCGGAGGTTGCTGGAGGCCCGGATGTCATTGTGGAGGGATCCGGAGGTGTGATCTACAACACATTAAAATTTCTTGTACACAAAACTGATAGATTTACTGATTTGGCACCTTTATTTGATTTGTTTCTACTAACCCATCACCAAGAAATAATTATGAAACGTAATCATTTACTTGCATATTGTGTACTGTCTGATATTTTATGCAATTACAGTGTTGGTGGGGTCAACGCCAGTTTACCCGAGATGAACTGGACTCAATTGGGGCATAGTCTCTACATAAGCAAGATGAATGGCAAGCTCTTCCCTTGCTTGCCACTGTGTTCAGACATCTCCAGGAAGCAATAATATTTTCCAAGATAGATCTTCACAATGCTCGAGTAGAGGACAGCTTTCAAAAGCTCCTCTGGCCACTATGAGTATCTTGTGAATCCCTTTGGTTTTTCAAGCCCTAGACAATGACGTACTCAGGGACACGTTGAATCAATTTGTTTTTGTGTACTTGGATGACATTCTGATCTATTCCTGTTCTCACCAGGAACACATCCAGTATGTCCAAGGGTTCTCAGATGACTTCTCGAGAATAACCCGCATGCCAAGCCAGAGGAATGTGAGATTTATAAAGACCAGCTATCAATTTTGGGCTATATCCTCAATCCTTCCCGTGTTCAAATGGACCTGAGTAAAGTTCCGGTGGTCACTGACAGGCCCAACTATCTGCAGTCACCCAGGTGTGGCACTTCATGGGGTTTGTGAACTTCTATTGCCACTTCATCCAAAACTTCCACTCTATCGCAGCCCCCATAAATGCACTCACCAGGAAGATCTCCGCAGGATTTCAAGAGAGAAACAAAGCTGACCAAGCATTCTTGGAACTAAAGTGACGCTTAAGTGCTGCAACACTGATCTGTCCTGGTCCTTCATTGTTGAGATGGGTGCATCATGTCGGCATAGGAGCTGTTCTCTCTCAGCACTCGTCTGTGGATAGCTAGCTACGCCCTTGTGCCTTTCTTTCCCGTTGTTTGACTCTGACTATAATGTAGGAAACCAAGAACTTCTGTCTATCAAGGTTGCACTAGAAGAGCCAAAGAATCCCTTTTTGATATGAACACATCACAAGAACCTCTACTACACATAGGATGCTAAGAAACTCAACTCTTATCAAGTTCATTGGGCTCTCTTCTTCAGCTGGTTTAATTTCAACTTCACCTATTGTCCCAGTAGCAAAAATACAAAGGCCAATGCTCTTTCTCAGCAGTCCAATGGGTCTGAGGACAATGCCAATCCAGAGCCCACCTATCCTCGTTCGTGCACTACTGTTTCAGTGATTTGGGGAATGGTAGTGGAGTTGAGGGCAGCCCAACCATCAGATCCAGGCCCAGGTGGGGACGCCCAGCTGGCTGTATGATCCTGCTGCAGAGCACTCCAAAGTGTTGGAATTATGTCACTCCTTCCATGCTGGTTGGCCGTCAAGGAATTCAATGGACCCAGGAGTTCATCAAGAGATGATTTTGGTCACCATCTATGTTCCAAGATGTGCACAACTTCACCTCTGCCTGTCCCACTTGGGATCAGAACAAAACATCTGTTATGTGGGGCTGCTATGTCTTCTGCCTGTGCACCATCATTGCCCAACCCCTCTTCTGGCCCCACCTCCTGGTGGATTTCATCTCTGGTCAGCCCTGCCTAATGGGAACACTACCATTCTGATCATTGTGGATTAATTCTCCAAGGCTACCCTCTTCATTGCTCTCTGTAAGCTTGCATCAGTTTGTGAAACTGCCACACACATGAGCTCAGGTTAAACGGCTTCCCTCAGGATATAGTGTCTGATCAAGAACAATAGTTCTCATCCCATTTTTGGAAAGCTTACTGTTCTCTTGTGGAAGCCATGACCATCTCATCTGTTTTCCACCCCAATAATAACGGCCAGACTGAGACTGAATCAGGAGTTGGAGATGACCCTGCACTGACTTACCTCTTCAAACTCCAAATCCTGGAGATTCCAATTGGTTTGGGCAGAGTTGCCCACAATAATGTCCAGTAGTCCTCCACTGGCATGTCCCCCTTTGAATACCAGAAGAGATTCCAGCCACTGCTCCTCACTGACCAGGAGATTGATTTGAGAGTACCCCCTGCTAAACCCTTGACACAATGCTACAAGCTCATGTACAGCCAAGCCAGGGCTTCTCTGCTGCTCACTTAGAACGAACATACCCAACAGACCAATTGGCTCTGCCAACAGGTGAGGCCTTTCAAGCCAGAAGAGAAAGCTGGCTGGCATTAAGGGAATTCCCCTGAAAGTCAAGAGCCACAAGTTGGCCCCACATTATGTGGGACCATTTGTACTGGGAAAGGCTATCAACAAGATCTCATATATGATTACGCCAACCAGCATCTCCCCTTTCCTCCCCACTTGGTGGACGGTTCCCTGGTCTATACAATGTAACACATCCTGGTATCTCACTGAGTGTGGGACAAGGTCCAGTACCTCATGAACTGGGAGGTGTATGATCCTGAGGAATATTCTTGGATCCCAGCCAATGACATCCTATACGAAGTTCTCAACCAGGATTTCCAGGGAGCACAGGTTTGTGGTGCTTTGTGAGCTGTACCTAGGGAGGGGGAGGGGGGAGGCCTGTCACAACCACTGACTTTGCTGCAGTCTTGTAATCCCATGGGCAGGCTGCACAACAGCTTCAGTAATTGTACTTGTGAGAATGCACGTTCCAGCTAATCAGTGATTCATTATGGCAGTATTTAACTCCCTGCTTTTTGTTCTGGTCTTGTTGAGACTTGATCAAAAGCACAGAAGTTTTTACATTCTCTGCTGACCCTTGTCCTTGACTGGGAAAGAAGACTACCATTTCAACTGATGCTGTACTGGAGTGTTATTTATTTTGTATTGGTTATTGCTTCCAGCCGCAGTGTTGGCATTAACTTTCAGTTTGAGAGTTTTAGTTAATGGCCCTGTTGACCCAGCATTTATTACTTTCCTTTAAATTCTGCAACAGTTCTTATTAAATTCAGTGAATTGATGACCTGCTTCCATGTGTCCCTCTCTCCGCACAGGCCATATCCAAATGTTCTGACATCGTCATGCAGCTGATGTCCCGGGAATCACTTCTACACAGTCATGGAAACACAACTATTGACTCTGCCATCCCATCTATGCAGACACAGAAATACTACTGGTGACACCACAATCACAGCTACAGAAAAAGAGACTTACACCTGGTGACCCCACCACAACATCTACATGGTCACAGATATGTATCTGGTAACACCACAATTATATCTACTCTACATAGTCACGGTTACATCTGACCCCACAATCACATCTATACAGTCATGGACTTACACCAGGTTACCATAACCCACAACCCATATCTATACTGGCACAGACATACTTCTAGTGACTGACATACACCAGGTGATCCTACAATCTTATCTATACAGTCACATATATACACCTGGTGACCATGCAATCACATCCATACAGACATCTGGTGACCCCACAGTCACATTAGCAGAGTCACTGACAGACATCTTGTGTCACCATAATCAAATCATCACTGAAATAGACTTACAATTGGTGACACCAAATCTGTTCAGTCACAGTTACTCTGTCATTATATACATCAGCAATGACTGAACCCAACCATGGAAGAAAGGCAGAATCCCATGTGGTGATGGCAACCAGGGTTATTCATAAGAGTTCCAACAATACATCGGTGGCTCAGCAGAGTTACACCGTGAGACGTAACATTCTCAAAGCTAGAACACCACAATTAATGCTAATCAGGCATCCACTTAAATAGTCACAGAATGCGGAAAACCTATGCCAGTCAAAATAAATCTAACAGGATTAAACAACAATTAAGACTCTTGTTAAGATAACGATCAAATTCAGGTGCTCTGGAAACCTGGCAGCCCAATGCTGTCCAGCTCACTGCACAGGCTGAAAGAGCTTATTACATTACCTCTCCCCTCCCCCTCCCATGGACGCACCTGGCCCAGGGAGACCTGGAGAACTCAGGATAGGGCTGGGGAACTTGCGATATAGAATAAACCATGGAAACATTGAATAGTCTTTGGAAACCTGGAGGGTCACAGGAGGCCAGAGACCATGACAACCTTGAATGTAGAATGGAGAAGCTGGGAATGTGGATGTAGACTAGAAACATACAGAGCCGACCTATGTCAAGATGCCACTGCACAACTTGCGCTGCATCATGGGGTCCTTCTGTCACAATGTGCACTGGCAGTGACTGAACCATAGTGCAGAGGAAAGACGGAGTTCCATGTGGAAATGGAAAACAGCATTTATTCATAAGAGTTCCAACAACTGGGTGCCCGCTTAAATAATCACAGAATGTAGAAAACCCGTGACAGTCAAAATAAATTTATCAAGATTAAATTGCAACCACCAGGGATTAATGACTCTCATTAAAACAATGAACAATTCAGGTGCTCTAGAAACCTTGAAGCCCAACATTCTCCAGCTCCCTCCACAGGCCCAAAGAGCTCATTACATGTACAAGTCTGGGCCCCACAATCACATCAATCCACTCAGTGACATACCTTTGGTGACCTAGCAATCACATCTGCACAGACACACACAGACTTAGACCTGGTGGCTCTGCAATCACATATAGAGTCATGGAAATACACATGGTGATTCTACCACCACATCGATATAGACACAGACATATACTTGGTGAGCCTGAGACTATGTCTACAATGTCATGGTCTTACATCTCGAGATGCCACAATCACATCTACACACTCAGTGTCATACATCTGGTGACCTTGCAACCATATCTACACCTGGTAATCCTACAATCACATGCTACACAGTCATGGACATACATCTGATGTCTCCAAAATCACATCTACACAACGACATACACTGGTGAATTCAATCCACATCCACACAGACACAGACATACAATGGGTACTAGCTGAAACAGATCAACACAGTCACACAAATACACCTGGTTACTCTGCAATCACATTTAAACAGATATATACATACTTCTGGTGAATCTGTAAGCACATCTACACAGTCATGGAAATATACCTGGCTACCCTACCACCACATAGATACAGACACAAACGTACACAAGCTGATCCTGCAATCATATCAACACAGACACTGACATACACCTGGTGACACCAGTAGTGCATTTACAGTCACGGGCATGCACCTAGTGACCCCAAAATCACATCAGCTCAGTCACAAACGTACACCTGATGAACCCACAATCACATTTACACACACAGACCTAAATCTACTGACTCTGCAATCACATTTACACAGACAGACATATAGCTAGTCACCCCGCAATTACATCTACAATAAATAATCAGAGGTACACCTGGTGACCCCACATTAACATCTGCATAGCCACCTGGTGACCATGCAATTACAATGACACAGTCATGGATATGCCTGGTGAACCTGTAATCACATCTACATAGCAAAGACATACATCTGGTGACCCCAAAATCATATATACACAGACACGAATTTACACATGGTGTTCCACAAAGTCATGACATACACTTGGTGAGCCAAGCCCCTCTCCCTCTCTGCCACATCAATACAGAAACAGACATACACCTGGGGAGCTCGCAATCACATTTCCAGAGCCATGGGCGTACACCTGTTGACACCACAATCAAATGTGTACAGATACAGGCATACACCTGGTGACCTCACAACCATATGTACACAGACAAAGTAAGGCACATGGTTACACTGCCATCAAATCTCCACAGACACAAACTTACACCTGGTGGCACCGCAATCACATTTACACATTCACAGACATACACCTAGTGACCTGCCACCTTGCCGCACCAGATCCATACAGACAGACATACATTAGGTGACCCTGCAATCACATCTACACAGACACACACTAGCACGTGATGACCCCACAATCACATCTACAGGTCACAGACATACACCTAGTGATCCCACATTCAAAATTAGTCACAGACATAAAGCTGATGACCACATATTAATATCTACACAGTCACAGACATAAGAACATAAGAAATAGGAGCAGGAGTAGGCCATCCGGCCCATCAAGCCTGCCCCAACATTCAATAAGATCATGGCTGATCTGTCCGTAAACTCAGCTCCATCTACCCGCCTTTTCCCCATAACCCTTAATTCCTTTACAATGTAAAAACCTATCTAACTGTTTCTTAAATATATTTAGTGAGGAAGCCTCAACTGCTTCCCTGGGCAGAGAATTCCACAGATTCACCACTCTCTGGGAAAAACAGTTTCTCCTCATCTCCGTTCTAAATCTTCTCCCTTGAATCTTGAGGCAATGTCCCCTAGCTCTAGTCTCACCTACCAATGGAAACAACTTTCCTACTTCTATCTTATCTTTCCCTTTCAAAATGTTGAAAGTTTCTATAAGAGTCACTCTCATTCTTCTGAACTCCAGAGAGCATAGTCCCTGGTGACTCAATCTCTCCTCATAGGTTAACCCCTTCATCTCTGGAATCAATCTGGTGAACCTCCTCTGCACTGCCTCCAAAGCCAGTATATCTTTCCTCAAGTATAGAGACCAGAACTGAACACAGTACTCCAGGTGCGGCCTCACCAGTACCCTGTATAGTTGCAGCATAACCTCCCTGCTCTTTAATTCAATACCTCTAGCAATGAAGGCTAATGTTCTGTTTGTCTTCTTAATAAACTGTTGTACCTGCAAGCCAACTTTTTGCGATTCATGCACAAGCGCCCCCGATTCCCTCTGCACAACAGCATGCTGTAATCTTTCACCATTTAAATAATAATCTACTCTTCTATTATACCTTCCAAAGTGGAAGATCTCGCATCTACCAATGTTGTATTCCATCTGCCAGATCTTGGCCCACTCACTTAACCTATCTATATCCCTCTGCAGAATCTCCACATCCTCTGTACAATTTGCTTTTCCACTCAGTTTAGTGTCATCAGCAAATTTTGCTACACTACACTCAGTCCCCTCTTCCAGATCATCAATGTAAATGGTAAACAGCTGCCGGCCCAGCACTGACCCCTGCAGCACCCCACTCACCACAGACTGCCAACCAGAGAAACACCCATTTATACCAACTCTCTGCCTTCTACCAATCCACTATCCATGCCAATACACTTTCTCCAACTCCATGAATCCGTATTTTATTTATAGGTCTCTTGTGTGGCACCTTATCAAATGCCTTCTGGAGATCCAAGTATATGACATGCAACTGTTTCCCTCTATCCACTACACTCATTATGTCCTCAAAGAACTCCAATAAGTTTGTCAAACAGGACCTGCCCTTTCTGAATCTATGCTGAGTCTGTCTAATGGAAACACTCCTTTCCAAATGTTTCACTATTTCTTCCTTAAATGACAGCTTCAAACATTTTCCCAACTACAGATGTTAATCTAACTGGCCGATAGTTGCCCGATTTTTGCCTACATCCTTTTTTAAAAAGTGGCGTGACATTTGCTGTCTTCCAATCCGCCGGGACCTGCCCAGAGTCTAGAGAGTTTTGATAAATGATTACCAACTCATCTACTATAACCTCCGCCAATTCCTTCAGCACCCTGGGATGCATCCCATCAGGACCAGGAGATTTACATACCTTCAGACCCTCTAGTTTGCTCATCACTATCCCTTTAGTGACAGTGATTTTATCAAGGTCCTCACCTCCCATTTCATCCATAACATATACCAGCTAACCCAACCTTCACATTAACAGAGTCACAGATGTAAACCTACTAATGCCACATTCACACCTACATTGTCACAGACACCCCCACCTGCTGACCCACATTCACATCCAGACATACACCTAGTGACCCCACATTCACATTAACATAGTCACAGATATAATCCTGCTAATGCCTCATTGACATCTACCCAATCACAGACATAGACCTAGAGACCACACATTCACATATACACAGCTATGGACAGACACCTGATGACCAACATTCAGATCTATGCAGATATAGACATACACATGGTGACATGCCATTCATTTTTACCCAGGCCTGTGGAAAGCGGCCAGTGAGTGAATGGGCCAGTGAAGGAGTGGAGATTTGAGGCTTTGACTCGAGAGATTCTGGCAGTTTTGGCAGTTGGACTGTGCAACCAAGTCAATCAAGATTTGAAAAGCTCAGACTCAGCAGAAAGCAGCTGATTGGGCAATCGAGGTCAGGTGACCAAGGAGTTTGAAAAGCTCAAACAAATAAATAGAGGGTTACCTCAAGCAGAGCAGCCTGTGGAAAGCGGCCAGTGAAGGAGTGGAGATTTGAGGCTTTGATGAGAAGAGGCTGAGGATGAGCTTCACTCCAAGTGAGGTAAGGCCAGGTAAGTTCCTTTCAAAGGAGGAAGTTTCAAAAGTTGAGGCAAGTATTGGGTAGGTCATGGCAGCTGTTCATGACAGTTTGTTCATCCTGCAGCATGTGGGAAATCAGGGATACTTCCAGTGTCCCTGACAACTATGTATGCAGTAAGTGTGTCTGACTGCAGCTTCTGCAGACCACATTGAGCGTCTGGAGCTGCGATTGGATTCATACTAGTGCCACTGAATGGTGGTGCAGGCTCGAAGGGTCGAATGGCCTACTCCTGCACCTATTTTCTATGTTTCTATGTGATTGTGGGGTCACCAGGTGAATGTCTATATCTGTGTAGATGTGACTGTGGATCAGCAGTTGCATCTGTGACTGTGCAGATGTGAATATAGATCACAAGGTGTATATGTCTATCTGCGTAGATCTCAATGTGGGGTAACTAGGTGTATGTGACTGTGTAAATGTGAATGTGGTTGTCGCTAAGTGTATATCTGTGACTGTAGATGTAAATTTTGGGTCAGTATGTGTATGTGTAGATGGAAATGTAGGGTCACTAGGTGTATTGCTAAATCTAGGCAGATATGAACGTGGGATCAGAGATCTATGTCGGTGTCTGTGTAGATGTGAATGTGGCATGAGCGGGTGTATGGCGGTGTCTGTGTGGATGTAAATGCGGGGTCACTAGGTGTATGTCTAGATGTGAATGTCTGTGGGGTTACCAGGTGCATGTCTGTGACTGTGTAGATGCAAAAGCAGGTCACTAGTTGCATGTTTGTGACCGTGTAGGTGTGAATGTGGGTCACCAGATAGATGTCTGTGACTGTGCAGATGTAACGTAGGTTCTGCAGGTGTGTGTCTAGATGTGAATTTGGGTCACCAAGTGTATCTCTATATCTATTTGGATGTGGATCAACTGGTCTATACCTGTGACTGTCTAGACATGAATATGGATCACAAAGTGTATATCTGTTACGGTGTAGATATGAGTGAGGTTTCACAAGGTGTATGTCTATGACCGTGTAGGTGTGAATGTGTGTCACTTGGTGTATGTCTGTGAGTATGTAGATGTGAATGTGAGGTCACCATGTGTATGTCTGCGACTGTATAGATGTGAATATGGGGAACTGGGTGTATGAGTGTGTCTGGGTTGATGTGAATGTGGGGTTACTAGGTGTATGTGTAGATGTGAATACAGGGTCAGCAGGAGTATTTCTGGGCTTGAGTAGATGTAACTATGGAGTTTGCAGTGTACATCCATGTCTGTGTAGATGTAAATGTGGGATCACCAGGTGTATATCTAGATGTGAATGTGGGGTCACCAAGTTTATGTCTGTGATCGGGTAGCTGTAAATGTCAGATCACCAGGTGTACACTATACAGAAACATAGAAAATGGGTGCAGGAGTAGGCCATTCGGCCCTTTGAGCCTGCACAGCCATTCAGTATGATCATGGCTGATCATCCAACTCAGAACCCTGTACCTGCTTTCTCTCCATACCCCCGATCCCTTTAGCCACAAGGGCCATATCTAACTTCCTCTTAAATATAGCCAATGAACCGGCCTCAACTGTTTCCTGTGGCAGAGAATTCCACAGAATCACCACTCTAAGTGTGAAGAAGTTTTTCCTCATCTCGGTCCTAAAAGGCTTCCCCTTTATCCTTAAACTGTGACCCCTTGTTCTGGACTTCCCCAACATCGGAAACAATCTTCCTGCATCTAGCCTGTCCAATCCCTTTATAATTTTACACATTTCAATAAGATCCCCCCTCAATCTTCTAAATTCCAGTGAATATAAGCCTAGTCAATCCAATCTTTCTTCATATGAAAGTCCTGCCATCCCAGGAATCAATCTGGTGATCCTTCTCTGTACTCCCTCTATGGCCAGAATGTCCTTCCTCAGATTAGGGGACCAAAACTGCACACAATATTCTAGGTGCGGTCTCACCAAGGCAGTAGAACCTCCCTGCTCTTGTACTCAAATCCTCGTGCTATGAATGCCAACATACCATTTGCCTTTTTCACCGCCTACTGTACCTGCATGCCCACCTTCAATGACTGGTGTACAATGACACCCAGGTCTCGATGCATCTCCCCTTTTCCTAATCGGCCACCATTCAGATAATAATCTGTTTTCCTGTTCTTGCAACCAAAGTGGATAACCTCACATTTATCCACATTAAATTCCATCTGCCATGAATTTGCCCACTCACCTAACCTATCCAAGTCACCCTGCATCCTCTTTGCATCCTCCTCACAGCTAACACCGCCGCCCAGCTTCGTGACATCCGCAAACTTGGTGATGCTGCATTTAATTCACTTGTCTAAATCATTAATATATATTGTAAACAACTGGGGTCCCAGCACTGAGCCTTGTGGTACCCCTCTAGTCACTGCCTGCCATTCTGAAAAGGTCCCGTTTACTCCCACTCTTTGCTTCCTGTCTGCCAACCAATTCTCTATCCACATCAATACCAAACCTCCAATACCACGTGCTTTAAGTTTGCACACTAATCTCCTGTGTGGGACCTTGTCAAAAGCCTTTTGAAAATCTAAATATACCACATCCACTGGCTCTCCCCTATCCACTCTACTAGTTACATCTTCAAAAAATTCTATAAGATTCGTCAGACATGATTTTCCTTTCACAAATCCATGCTGACTTTGTCCAATGATTTCACATCTTTCCAAAGGTGCTGTTTGATAACCGACTCTACCATTTTCCACACCACCGATGTCAGACTAACTGATCTATAATTCCCCAGTTTCTCTCTCCCTCCTTTTTTAAAAAGTGGGGATACATTAGCCACCCTCCAATCCTTAGGAACTAATCCAAAATCTAAGGAGTTTTGAAAAATTATCACTAATGCATCCACTATTTCTTCGGCTACTTCCTTAAGCACTCTGGGATGCAGACCATCTGGCCCTGGGAATCTATCTGCCTTTAATCCCTTCAATTTACCTAACACCACTTCCCTACTAACATGTATTTCCCTCAGTTCCTCCATCTCACTAGACCCTCGGTCCCTTACTATTTCCGGAAGATTATTTATGCACTCCTTAGTGAAGACAGAACCAATTGGTCTGCCATGTCTTTCTTCCCAATGATCAATTCACCTGCTTCTGACTGTAAAAGACCTACATTTGTCTTGACCAATCTTTTTCTTTTCATGTATCTATAAAAGATTCTACAGCCAGTTTTTATGTTCCCTGCCAGCTTTCTCTCATAATCTTTTTTCCCTTTCTCTAATTAAGCCCTTTGTCCTCCTCTGCCGGTCTCTGAATTTCTTCCAGTCCTCAGGTGTACCACTTTTTTTTGCTAATTTATATGTCTCTTCTTTGGACTTGATACTATCCCTAATTTCCGTTGTCAGCCATGGGTGCACTACCTTCCCTGGTTTATTCTGTCATCGACATATCTATACATCTACACAGATATAGACATTCACCTGGTGACCCCACAGTCACATCTACACAGATATGGACATTCACCTGGTGACCCCACAGTCACATCTACACAGATATAAACATTCAGCTGGTGACCCCGCAGTCACATCTACACAGATATAGACAATCACCTGGTGACCCCACATTCACATCTACACAGATATAAACATTCACCTAGTGACCCCACAGTCACATCTGCACAGATATAAACATTCACCTGGTGACCCCACATTCACATCTACACAGATATGAACATTCACCTGGTGACCCCGCAGTCACATTTCCACAGTTATAAATAATCACCTGCTTATACCACAATCACATTTACACAGATATAAACATTCACCTGGTGACCCACCATTCATATCTTCACAGATATAGACTTTCAACTGGTGACCCCAGAGTCACATCTACACAGATATAAACATTCACCTGGTGACCCCACAGTCACATCTACACAGACATAGACATTCACCTGGTCACCCCACAGTCACATCTACACAGATATGGACATTCACCCGGAGACCCCACAGTCACATCTACACAGATATAATCATTCACCTAGTGACCCCACAGTCACATCTACACAGATCTAAACATTCACCTGGTGACCCCACAGTCACATCTACACAGATATAAACATTCACCTGGTGACCCCACAGTCACATCCACACAGATATAGACATTCACCTGGGGACCCCACAGTCACATCTACACAGATTTAAGCATTCACCTGGTGACCCCACAGTCACATCTGCAAAGATACAGACATTCACCGGGTGATCACACATTCACATCTACACAGATATAGACATTCACCTGGTAACCCCACAGTCACATCTACACAGATATAGATATTCACCTGGTGACCCCACATTCACATCTACACAGATAAAAACTTTCACCTGGTGACCCCGAAGTCACATCTACACAGATATAGACGTTCACCTGGTGACCCCACAGTCACATCTACACTGATATAGACATTCACCTCGTGACCCCACAGTCACATCTACACAGAATAACATTCACCTGGTGACCCCGCAGTCACATCTACACAGATATAAACATTCACCTGGTGACCCCACAGTCACATCTACACTGATATAGACATTCACCTCGTGACCCCACAGTCACATCTACACAGATATAAACATTCACCTGGTGACCCCGCAGTCACATCTACACCGATATAAACATTCAACTTGTTACCCCACAGTCACATCTACTCAGATATAAACATTCACCTGGTGATCCCACATTCACATCTACACAGATATAAACATTCAACTGGTGACCCCACAGTCACATCTACACAGATATAAACATTAACCTGGTGACCCCACAGTCACATCTACACTGCTATAGACATTCACCTGGTGACCCCACAGTCACATCTACACAGATATAGACATTCACCTGGTGACGCCACAGTCACATCCTCACAGATATAAACATTCACCTGGTGACCCACCATTCACATCTTCACAGATATAGACTTTCAACTGGTGACCCCACAGTCACATCTGCTCAGATATAAGCATTCACCTGGTGATCCCACATTCACGTCTACACAGATATAGACATTCACCTGGTGACCCCACAGTCACATCTACACAGATAAAAACATTCACTTGGTGACCCCGAAGTCACATCTACACAGATATAGACATTCACCTGGTGACCGCACAGTCACATCTACACAGATATAGACATTCACCTGGTGACGCCACAGTCACATCCTCACAGATATAGACATTCACCGGGTCACCCCACAGTCACATCTACACAGATATGGACATTCACCTGGTGACCCCACAGTCTCATCTACACAGATATAATCAGTCACCTAGTGACCCCTCAGTCACTTCTACACAGATATAGACATTCACCTGGTAACCGAACATTCACATCTACACAGATTTATACATTCTCCTGGTGACCCCACAGTCACATCCTCACAGATATAAACATTCACCTGGTGACCCCACAGTCACATCTACACAGATATAAACATTCACCTGGTGACCCCACATTCACATTTACACAGATATAAACATTCACCTGGTGACACCAAATTCACATCTACACAGATATAAACATTCACCTGGTGACCCCACATTCACCTTTACACAGATATAAACATTCACCTGGTGACCCCAAATTCACATCTACACAGATATAGACATTCACCTGGTGAACCCACATTCACATCTACCCAGATATAGACATTAAGCTGGTGACCCCACAGTCACATCTACACAGATATAGATATTCACCTGGTGACCCCACATTCACATCTACACAGATATAGACATTCACCTGGTGACCGCACAGTCACATCTACACAGATATGAAGATTCACCTGGTGACCCCACAGTCACATCTACACAGATATAGACATTCACCTGGTGACCCTACAGTCACATCTACACAGATATAAACAATCACCTGGTGACCCCGCAGTCACATCTACACAGGTATAGACGTTCACCTGGTGACCGCACAGTCACATCTACACAGATATGGAGATTCACCTGGGGACCGCACAGTCACATCTACACAGATATAAACATTCACCTAGTGACCGCACAGTCACATCTGCACAGATATAGATATTCACCTGGTGACCCCACATTCACATCTACGCAGATATAGACATTCACCTGGTGACCGCACAGTCACATCTACACAGATATAGAGATACACCTGGTGACCCCACATTCACATCTACACAGATATAGACATTCACCTGGTGACCGCACAGTCACATCTACACAGATATGAAGATTCACCTGGTGACCCCACAGTCACATCTACACAGATATAGACATTCACCTGGTGACCCTACAGTCACATCTACACAGATATAAACAATCACCTGGTGACCCCGCAGTCACATCTACACAGATATGGAGATTCACCTGGGGACCCCACAGTCACATCTACACAGATATAAACATTCAGCTGGTGACCCCGCAGTCACATCTACACAGATATAGACAATCACCTGGTGACCCCACATTCACATCAACACAGATATAAACATTCACCTAGTGACCCCACAGTCACATCTGCACAGATATAAACATTCACCTGGTGACCCCACATTCACATCTACACAGATATGAACATTCACCTGGTGACCCCGCAGTCACATTTCCACAGTTATAAATAATCACCTGCTTATACCACAATCACATTTACACAGATATAAACATTCACCTGGTGACCCACCATTCATATCTTCACAGATATAGACTTTCAACTGGTGACCCCAGAGTCACATCTACACAGATATGGACATTCACCCGGAGACCCCACAGTCACATCTACACAGATATAATCATTCACCTAGTGACCCCACAGTCACATCTACACAGATTTAAGCATTCACCTGGTGACCCCACAGTCACATCTGCAAAGATACAGACATTCACCGGGTGATCACACTTTCACATCTACACAGATATAGACATTCACCTGGTAACCCCACAGTCACATCTACACAGATATAGATATTCACCTGGTGACCCCACATTCACATCTACACAGATAAAAACATTCACCTGGTGACCCCGAAGTCACATCTACACAGATATAGACGTTCACCTGGTGACCCCACAGTCACATCTACACTGATATAGACATTCACCTCGTGACCCCACAGTCACATCTACACAGAATAACATTCACCTGGTGACCCCGCAGTCACATCTACACAGATATAAACATTCACCTGGTGACCCCACAGTCACATCTACACTGATATAGACATTCACCTCGTGACCCCACAGTCACATCTACACAGATATAAACATTCACCTGGTGACCCCGCAGTCACATCTACACCGATATAAACATTCAACTTGTTACCCCACAGTCACATCTACTCAGATATAAACATTCACCTGGTGATCCCACATTCACATCTACACAGATATAAACATTCAACTGGTGACCCCACAGTCACATCTACACAGATATAAACATTAACCTGGTGACCCCACAGTCACATCTACACTGCTATAGACATTCACCTGGTGACCCCACAGTCACATCTACACAGATATAGACATTCACCTGGTGACGCCACAGTCACATCCTCACAGATATAAACATTCACCTGGTGACCCACCATTCACATCTTCACAGATATAGACTTTCAACTGGTGACCCCACAGTCACATCTGCTCAGATATAAGCATTCACCTGGTGATCCCACATTCACGTCCACACAGATATAGACATTCACCTGGTGACCCCACAGTCACATCTACACAGATAAAAACATTCACTTGGTGACCCCGAAGTCACATCTACACAGATATAGACATTCACCTGGTGACCGCACAGTCACATCTACACAGATATAGACGTTCACCTGGTGACGCCACAGTCACATCCTCACAGATATAGACATTCACCGGGTCGCCCCACAGTCACATCTACACAGATATGGACATTCACCTGGTGACCCCACAGTCACATCTACACAGATATAATCAGTCACCTAGTGACCCCTCAGTCACTTCTACACAGATATAGACATTCACCTGGTAACCGAACATTCACATCTACACAGATTTATACATTCTCCTGGTGACCCCACAGTCACATCCTCACAGATATAAACATTCACCTGGTGACCCCACAGTCACATCTACACAGATATAAACATTCACCTGGTGACCCCACATTCACATTTACACAGATATAAACATTCACCTGGTGACACCAAATTCACATCTACACAGATATAAACATTCACCTGGTGACCCCACATTCACATTTACACAGATATAAACATTCACCTGGTGACCCCAAATTCACATCTACACAGATATAGACATTCACCTGGTGAACCCACATTCACATCTACCCAGATATAGACATTAAGCTGGTGACCCCACAGTCACATCTACACAGATATAGATATTCACCTGGTGACCCCACATTCACATCTACACAGATATAGACATTCACCTGGTGACCGCACAGTCACATCTACACAGATATGAAGATTCACCTGGTGACCCCACAGTCACATCTACACAGATATAGACATTCACCTGGTGACCCTACAGTCACATCTACACAGATATAAACAATCACCTGGTGACCCCGCAGTCACATCTACACAGATATAGACGTTCACCTGGTGACCGCACAGTCACATCTACACAGATATGGAGATTCACCTGGGGACCGCACAGTCACATCTACACAGATATAAACATTCACCTAGTGACCGCACAGTCACATCTGCACAGATATAGATATTCACCTGGTGACCCCACATTCACATCTACGCAGATATAGACATTCACCTGGTGACCGCACAGTCACATCTACACAGATATGGAGATTCACCTGGTGACCCCACAGTCACATCTACACAGATATAGACATTCACCTGGTGACCCTACAGTCACATCTACACAGATATAAACAATCACCTGGTGACCCCGCAGTCACATCTACACAGATATAGACGTTCACCTGGTGACCGCACAATCACATCTGCACAGATATAGATATTCACCTGGTGACCCCACATTCACATCTACGCAGATATAGACATTCACCTGGTGACAGCACAGTCACATCTACACAGATATGGAGATTCACCTGGTGACCCCACAGTCACATCTACACAGATATAGACATTCACCTGGTGACCCCACAGTCACATCTTCACAGAATAACATTCACCTGGTGACCCCGCAGTCACATTTACACAGATATAAACAATCACCTGCTTATACCACAGTCACATCTACACAGATATAAACAATCAAATTGAGACCTCATATTCACATCTACACAGATATAAACATTCAACTGGTGACCCCACAGTCACATCTGCTCAGATATAAGCATTCACCTGGTGATCCCACATTCACGTCTACACAGATATAGACATTCACCTGTTGACCCCACAGTCACATCTACACAGATAAAAACATTCACCTGGGGACCGCACAGTCACATCTACACAGATATAGATATTCACCTGGTGACCCCACATTCACATCTACGCAGATATAGACATTCACCTGGTGACCGCACAGTCACATCTACACAGATATAGAGATACACCTGGTGACCCCACAGTCACATCTACACAGATATAGACTTTCAACTGGTGACCCCACAGTCACATCTACTCAGATATAAGCATTCACCTGGTGATCCCACATTCACGTCTACACAGATATAGACGTTCACCTGGTGACCCCACAGTCACATCTACACTGATATAGACATTCACCTCGTGACCCCACAGTCACATCTACACAGAATAACATTCACCTGGTGACCCCGCAGTCACATCTACACAGATGTAAACATTCACCTGGTGACCCCACAGTCACATCTACACTGATATAGACATTCACCTCGTGACCCCACAGTCACATCTACACAGATATAAACATTCACCTGGTGACCCCGCAGTCACATCTACACCGATATAAACATTCAACTTGTTACCCCACAGTCACATCTACTCAGATATAAACATTCACCTGGTGATCCCACATTCACATCAACACAGATATAAACATTCAACTGGTGACCCCACAGTCACATCTACACAGATATAAACATTAACCTGGTGACCCCACAGTCACATCTACACTGCTATAGACATTCACCTGGTGACCCCACAGTCACATCTACACAGATATAGACATTCACCTGGTGACCCCACAGTCACATCTACACAGATATAAACATTCACCTGGTGACCCCACATTCACATTTACACAGATATAAACATTCACCTGGTGACACCAAATTCACATCTACACAGATATAAACATTCACCTGGTGACCCCACATTCACATTTACACAGATATAAACATTCACCTGGTGACCCCAAATTCACATCTACACAGAGATAAACATTCACCTGGTAACCCCACATTCACATCTACACAGATATAGACATTCACCTGGTGACCCCACAGTCACATCCACACAGATATAGACATTCACCTGGTGAACCCACATTCACATCTACCCAGATATAGACATTCAGCTGGTGACCCCACAGTCACATCTACACAGATATAGATATTCACCTGGTGACCCCACATTCACATCTACACAGATATAGACATTCACCTGGTGACCGCACAGTCACATCTACACAGATATGAAGATTCACCTGGTGACCCCACAGTCACATCTACACAGATATAGACATTCACCTGGTGAACCCACATTCACATCTACCCAGATATAGACATTCAGCTGGTGACCCCACAGTCACATCTACACAGATATAGATATTCACCTGGTGACCCCACATTCACATCTACACAGATATAGACATTCACCTGGTGACCGCACAGTCACATCTACACAGATATGAAGATTCACCTGGTGACCCCACAGTCACATCTACACAGATATAGACATTCACCTGGTGACCCTACAGTCACATCTACACAGATATAAACAATCACCTGGTGACCCCGCAGTCACATCTACACAGATATAGACGTTCACCTGGTGACCGCACAGTCACATCTACACAGATATAAACAATCACCTGCTTATACCACAGTCACATCTACACAGATATAAACAATCAACTTGTGACCTCATATTCACATCTACACAGATATAAACATTCACCTGGTGACCCACCATTCACATCTTCACAGATATAAACATTCACCTGGTGACCCCACAGTCACATCTACACAGATATAGACATTCCCCGGGTCACCCCACAGTCACATCTACACAGATATGGACATTCACCTGGTCACCCCACAGTCACATCTACACAGATATGGACATTCACCTGGTGACCCCGCAGTCACATTTACACAGATATAAACAATCACCTGGTGACCCCACATTCACATCTACACAGATATAAACATTCACCTAGTGACCCCACAGTCACATCTGCACAGATATAAACATTCACCAGGTGACCCAACATTCACATCTACACAGATATGAACATTCACCTGGTGACCCCGCAATCACATTTCCACAGTTATAAATAATCACCTGCTTATACCACAGTCACATTTACACAGATATAAACATTCACCTGGTGACCCACCATTCATATCTTCACAGATATAGACTTTCAACTGGTGACCCCAGAGTCACATCTACACAGATATAAACATTCACCTGGTGACCCCACAGTCACATCTACACAGACATAGACATTCACCTGGTCACCCCACAGTCACATCTACACAGATATGGACATTCACCCGGAGACCCCACAGTCACATCTACACAGATATAATCATTCACCTAGTGACCCCACAGTCACATCTACACAGATCTAAACATTCACCTGGTGACCCCACAGTCACATCTACACAGATATAAACATTCACCTGGTGACCCCACAGTCACATCCACACAGATATAGACATTCACCTGGGGACCCCACAGTCACATCTACACAGATTTAAGCATTCACCTGGTGACCCCACATTCACATCTACACAGATATAGATATTCACCTGGTGACCCCACATTCACATCTACACAGATAAAAACATTCACCTGGTGACCCCGAAGTCACATCTACACAGATATAGACGTTCACCTGGTGACCCCACAGTCACATCTACACTGCTATAGACATTCACCTGGTGACCCCACAGTTCACATCTACACAGATATAGACATTCACCTGGTGACGCCACAGTCACATCCTCACAGATATAAACATTCACCTGGTGACCCACCATTCACATCTTCACAGATATAGACTTTCAACTGGTGACCCCACAGTCACATCTGCTCAGATATAAGCATTCACCTGGTGATCCCACATTCACGTCTACACAGATATAAACATTCAACTGGTGACCCCACAGTCACATCTACACTGCTATAGACATTCACCTGGTGACCCCACAGTCACATCCTCACAGATATAGACATTCACCGGGTCACCCCACAGTCACATCTACACAGATATGGACATTCAACTGGTGACCCCACAGTCACATGTACACAGATATAATCATTCACCTAGTGACCCCTCAGTCACTTCTACTCAGATATAGACATTCACCTGGTAACCGAACATTCACATCTACACAGATTTATACATTCTCCTGGTGACCCCACAGTCACATCCTCACAGATATAAACATTCCCCTGGTGACCCCACAGTCACATCTACACAGATATAAACATTCACCTGGTGACCCAACATTCACATTTACACAGATATAAACATTCACCTGGTGTCACCAAATTCACATCTACACAGATATAAACATTCACCTGGTGACCCCACATTCACATTTACACAGATATAAACATTCACCTTGTGACCCCAAATTCACATCTACACAGAGATAAACATTCACCTGGTAACCCCACATTCACATCTACACAGATATAGACATTCACCTGGTGACCCCACAGTCACATCCACACAGATATAGACATTCACCTGGTGAACCCACATTCACATCTACCCAGATATAGACATTCAGCTGGTGACCCCACAGTCACATCTACACAGATATAGATTTTCACCTGGTGACCCCACATTCACATCTACACAGATATAGACATTCACCTGGTGACCGCACAGTCACATCTACACAGATATGAAGATTCACCTGGTGACCCCACAGTCACATCTACACAGATATAGACATTCACCTGGTGACCCTACAGTCACATCTACACAGATATAAACAATCACCTGGTGACCCCGCAGTCACATCTACACAGATATAGACGTTCACCTGGTGACCGCACAGTCACATCTACACAGATATGGAGATTCACCTGGGGACCCCACAGTCACATCTACACAGATATAAACATTCACCTAGTGACCGCACAGTCACATCTGCACAGATATAGATATTCACCTGGTGACCCCACATTCACATCTACGCAGATATAGACATTCACCTGGTGACTGCACAGTCACATCTACACAGATATGGAGATTCACCTGGTGACCCCACAGTCACATCTACACAGATATAGACATTCACCTGGTGACCCTACAGTCACATCTACACAGATATAACAATCACCTGGTGACCCCGCAGTCACATCTACACAGATATAGACGTTCACCTGGTGACCGCACAGTCACATCTACACAGATATGGAGATTCACCTGGGGACCCCACAGTCACACCTACACAGATATAGACATTCACCTGGTGACCCCACAGTCACATCTACACTGCTATAGACATTCACCTGGTGACCCCACAGTCACATCCTCACAGATATAGACATTCACCGGGTCACCCCACAGTCACATCTACACAGATATGGACATTCACCTGGTGACCCCACAGTCACATGTACACAGATATAATCATTCACCTAGTGACCCCTCAGTCAATTCTACACAGATATAGACATTCACCTGGTAACCGAACATTCACATCTACACAGATTTATACATTCTCCTGGTGACCCCACAGTCACATCCTCACAGATATAAACATTCACCTGGTGACCCCACAGTCACATCTACACAGATATAAACATTCACCTGGTGACACCACATTCACATTTACACAGATATAAACATTCACCTGGTGTCACCAAATTCACATCTACACAGATATAAACATTCACCTGGTGACCCCACATTCACATTTACACAGATATAAACATTCACCTTGTGACCCCAAATTCACATCTACACAGAGATAAACATTCACCTGGTAACCCCACATTCACATCTACACAGATATAGACATTCACCTGGTGACCCCACAGTCACATCCACACAGATATAGACATTCACCTGGTGAACCCACATTCACATCAACCCAGATATAGACATTCAGCTTGTGACCCCACAGTCACATCTACACAGATATAGATTTTCACCTGGTGACCCCACATTCACATCTACACAGATATAGACATTCACCTGGTGACCGCACAGTCACATCTACACAGATATGAAGATTCACCTGGTGACCCCACAGTCACATCTACACAGATATAGACATTCACCTGGTGACCCTACAGTCACATCTACACAGATATAAACAATCACCTGGTGACCCCGCAGTCACATCTACACAGATATAGACGTTCACCTGGTGACCGCACAGTCACATCTACACAGATATGGAGATTCACCTGGGGACCCCACAGTCACATCTACACAGATATAAACATTCACCTAGTGACCGCACAGTCACATCTGCACAGATATAGATATTCACCTGGTGACCCCACATTCACATCTACGCAGATATAGACATTCACCTGGTGACCGCACAGTCACATCTACACAGATATGGAGATTCACCTGGTGACCCCACAGTCACATCTACACAGATATAGACATTCACCTGGTGACCCTACAGTCACATCTACACAGATATAACAATCACCTGGTGACCCCGCAGTCACATCTACACAGATATAGACGTTCACCTGGTGACCGCACAGTCACATCTACACAGATATGGAGATTCACCTGGGGACCCCACAGTCACACCTACACAGATATAAACATTCACCTAGTGACTGCACAGTCACATCTGCACAGATATGGAGATTCACCTGGTGACCCCACAGTCACATCTACACAGATATAGACATTCACCTGGTGACCCCACAGTCACATCTTCACAGAATAACATTCACCTGGTGACCCCGCAGTCACATTTACACAGATATAAACAATCACCTGCTTATACCACAGTCACATCTACACAGATATAAACAATCAACTTGTGACCTCATATTCACATCTACACAGATATAAACATTCACCTGGTGACCCACCATTCACATCTTCACAGATATAAACATTCACCTGGTGACCCACCATTCACATCTTCACAGATATAGACTTTCAACTGGTGACCCCACAGTCACATCTACTCAGATATAAACATTCACCTGGTGATCCCACATTCACATCTACACAGATATAAACATTCACCTGGTTACCCCACAGTCACATCTACACAGATACAGACATTCACCTGGTGACGCCACAGTCACATCCTCACAGATATAGACATTCACCGGGTCACCCCACAGTCACATCTACACAGATATGGACATTCACCTGGTGACCCCACAGTCACATCTACACAGATATAATCATTCACCTAGTGACCCCTCAGTCACTTCTACACAGATATAGACATTTACCTGGTAACCCCACATTCACATCTACACAGATTTATACATTCTCCTGGTGACCCCACAGTCACATCCTCACTGATATAAACATTCACCTGGTGACCCCACATTCAAATTTACACAGATATAAACATTCACCTGGTGACCCCAAATTCACATCTACACAGAGATAAACATTCACCTGGTAACCCCACAGTCACATCTGCACAGATATAGACTTTCAATTGGTGACCCCACAGTCACATTTACACAGATATAGACATTCACCTGGTTATCCCACAGTCACATCTACACAGATATAAACATTCACCTGGTGACCCCACAGTCACATCTACACAGATATAAACATTCACCTGAGGACCCCACAGTCACATCAACACAGATATAGACATTCACCTGGTGACCCCACAGTCACATCTTCACAGAATAACATTCACCTGGTGACCCCGCAGTAACATTTACACAGATATAAACAATCACCTGCTTATACCACAGTAACATCTACACAGATATAGACTTTCAACTGGTGACCCCACAGTCACATCTACACAGATATAAACATTCACCTGGTGACCCCACAGTCACATCTACACAGCTATAGATATTCACCCGGTGACCCCACAGTCACATCCTCACAGATATAAACATTCACCTGGTGACCCCACAGTCACATCTACACAGATATAGACATTCCCCGGGTCACCCCACAGTCCACAGTCACATCTACACAGATATGGACATTCACCTGGTCACCCCACAGTCACATCTACACAGATATAAACATTCACCTGGTGACCCCGCAGTCACATCTACACCGATATAAACATTCAACTTGTTACCCCACAGTCACATCTACTCAGATATAAACATTCACCTGGTGATCCCACATTCACATCTACACAGATATAAACATTCAATTGGTGACCCCACAGTCACATCTACACAGATATAAACATTAACCTGGTGACCCCACAGTCACATCTACACTGCTATAGACATTCACCTGGTGACCCCACAGTCACATCTACACAGATATAGACATTCACCTGGTGACGCCACAGTCACATCCTCACAGATATAAACATTCACCTGGTGACCAACCATTCACATCTTCACAGATATAGACTTTCAACTGGTGACCCCACAGTCACATCTACTCAGATATAAGCATTCACCTGGTGATCCCACATTCACGTCTACACAGATATAAACATTCAACTGGTGACCCCACAGTCACATCTACACTGCTATAGACATTCACCTGGTGACCCCACAGTCACATCCTCACAGATATAGACATTCACCGGGTCACCCCACAGTCACATCTACACAGATATGGACATTCACCTGGTGACCCCACAGTCACATCTACACAGATATAAACATTCACCTGGTGACCCCACATTCACATTTACACAGATATAAACATTCACCTGGTGACACCAAATTCACATCTACACAGATATAAACATTCACCTGGTGACCCCACATTCACATTTACACAGATATAAACATTCACCTGGTGACCCCAAATTCACATCTACACAGAGATAAACATTCACCTGGTAACCCCACATTCACATCTACACAGATATAGACATTCACCTGGTGACCCCACAGTCACATCCACACAGATATAGACATTCACCTGGTGAACCCACATTCACATCTACCCAGATATAGACATTCAGCTGGTGACCCCACAGTCACATCTACACAGATATACATATTCACCTGGTGACCCCACATTCACATCTACACAGATATAGACATTCACCTGGTGACCGCACAGTCACATCTACACAGATATGAAGATTCACCTGGTGACCCCACAGTCACATCTACACAGATATAGACATTCACCTGGTGACCCTACAGTCACATCTACACAGATATAAACAATCACCTGGTGACCCCGCAGTCACATCTACACAGATATAGACGTTCACCTGGTGACCGCACAGTCACATCTACACAGATATGGAGATTCACCTGGGGACCCCACAGTCACATCTACACAGATATAAACATTCACCTAGTGACCGCACAGTCACATCTGCACAGATATAGATATTCACCTGGTGACCCCACATTCACATCTACGCAGATATAGACATTCACCTGGTGACCGCACAGTCACATCTACACAGATATGGAGATTCACCTGGTGACCCCACAGTCACATCTACACAGATATAAACATTCACCTAGTGACCGCACAGTCACATCTGCACAGATATGGAGATTCACCTGGTGACCCCACAGTCACATCTACACAGATATAGACATTCACCTGGTGACCCCACAGTCACATCTTCACAGAATAACATTCACCTGGTGACCCCGCAGTCACATTTACACAGATATAAACAATCACCTGCTTATACCACAGTCACATCTACACAGATATAAACAATCAACTTGTGACCTCATATTCACATCTACACAGATATAAACATTCAACTGGTGACCCACCATTCACATCTTCACAGATATAAACATTCACCTGGTGACCCCACAGTCACATCTACACAGATATAGACATTCACCTGGTGACCCTACAGTCACATCTACACAGATATAAATAATCACCTGGTGACCCCGCAGTCACATCTACACAGATATAGACGTTCACCTGGTGACCGCACAGTCACATCTACACAGATATGGAGATTCACCTGGGGACCCCACAGTCACATCTACACAGATATAAACATTCACCTAGTGACCGCACAGTCACATCTGCACAGATATAGATATTCACCTGGTGACCCCACATTCACATCTACGCAGATATAGACATTCACCTGGTGACCGCACAGTCACATCTACACAGATATGGAGATTCACCTGGTGACCCCACAGTCACATCTACACAGATATAGACATTCACCTGGTGACCCTACAGTCACATCTACACAGATATAACAATCACCTGGTGACCCCGCAGTCACATCTACACAGATATAGACGTTCACCTGGTGACCGCACAGTCACATCTACACAGATATGGAGATTCACCTGGGGACCCCACAGTCACACCTACACAGATATAAACATTCACCTAGTGACCGCACAGTCACATCTGCACAGATATGGAGATTCACCTGGTGACCCCACAGTCACATCTACACAGATATAGACATTCACCTGGTGACCCCACAGTCACATCTTCACAGAATAACATTCACCTGGTGACCCCGCAGTCACATTTACACAGATATAAACAATCACCTGCTTATACCACAGTCACATCTACACAGATATAAACAATCAGCTTGTGACCTCATATTCACATCTACACAGATATAAACATTCACCTGGTGACCCACCATTCACATCTTCACAGATATAAACATTCACCTGGTGACCCCACAGTCACATCTACACAGATATAGACATTCCCCGGGTCACCCCACAGTCACATCTACACAGATATGGACATTCACCTGGTCACCCCACAGTCACATCTACACAGATATGGACATTCACCTAGTGACCCCTCAGTCACTTCTACACAGATATAGACATTCACCTGGTATCCCCACATTCACATCTACACAGATATAAACATTCACCTGGTGACCCCGCAGTCACATCTACACAGATATAAACATTCACCTGGTGACCCCACAGTCACATCTACACTGCTATAGACATTCCCCGGGTCACCCCACAGTCACATCTACACAGATATAGACATTCACCTGGTGACCCCACATTCACTTCTACACAGATATAAACATTCACCTGGGGACCCCACAGTCACATCTACACTGCTATAGACATTCACCCGGTGACCCCACAGTCACATCTACACAGATATAGACATTCACCTGGTGACCCCACAGTCACATCTACACAGATATAGACATTCCCCGGGTCAACCCACAGTCACATCTAAACAGATATGGACATTCACCTAGTGACCCCTCAGTCACTTCTACACAGATATAGACATTCACCTGGTGACCCCACATTCACATCTACACAGATATAAACATTCTCCTGGTGACCCCGCAGTCACATCTACACAGATATAAACATTCACCTGGTGACCCCGCAGTCACATCTACACTGATATAGACATTCACCTCGTGGCACCACAGTCACATCTACACAGATATAAACATTCACCTGGTGA
This sequence comes from Hypanus sabinus, assembly GCF_030144855.1. Classification (NCBI taxonomy): domain Eukaryota; kingdom Metazoa; phylum Chordata; class Chondrichthyes; order Myliobatiformes; family Dasyatidae; genus Hypanus; species Hypanus sabinus. The sequence continues at coordinate 58,129,596 of NC_082721.1, read as the reverse complement.
CCCCGCAGTCACATCTACACCGATATAAACATTCACCTGGTGACCCACCATTCACATCTTCACAGATATAGACTTTCAACTGGTGACCCCACAGTCACATCTACTCAGATATAATCATTCACCTGGTGATCCCACATTCACATCTACACAGATATAAACATTCACCTGGTGACCCCGCAGTCACATCTACACAGATATAAACATTCAACTGGTGACCCCACAGTCACATCTACACTGCTATAGACATTCACCTGGTGACCCCGCAGTCACATCTACACAGATATAAACATTCACCTGGTGACCCCACAGTCACATCTACACTGCTATAGACATTCACCTGGTGACCCCACAGTCACATCTACACAGATATAGACATTCACCTGGTGACGCCACAGTCACATCCTCACAGATATAAACATTCACCTGGTGAGCCACCATTCACATGTACACAGATATAGACTTTCAACTGGTGACCCCACAGTCACATCTACTCAGATATAAACATTCACCTGGTGATCCCACATTCACATCTACACTGCTATAGACATTCACCTGGTTACCCCACAGTCACATCTACACAGATACAGACATTCACCTGGTGACGCCACAGTCACATCCTCACAGATATAGACATTCACCGGGTCACCCCACAGTCACATCTACACAGATATGGACATTCACCTGGTGACCCCACAGTCACATCTACACAGATATAATCATTCACCTAGTGACCCCTCAGTCACTTCTACACAGATATAGACATTTACCTGGTAACCCCACATTCACATCTACACAGATTTATACATTCTCCTGGTGACCCCACAGTCACATCCTCACAGATATAAACATTCACCTGGTGACCCCACATTCAAATTTACACAGATATAAACATTCACCTGGTGACCCCAAATTCACATCTACACAGAGATAAACATTCACCTGGTAACCCCACAGTCACATCTGCACAGATATAGACTTTCAATTGGTGACCCCACAGTCACATTTACACAGATATAGACATTCACCTGGTGATCCCACAGTCACATCTACACAGATATAAACATTCACCTGGTGACCCCACAGTCACATCTACACAGATATAAACATTCACCTGAGGACCCCACAGTCACATCAACACAGATATAGACATTCACCTGGTGACCCCACAGTCACATCTTCACAGAATAACATTCACCTGGTGACCCCGCAGTCACATTTACACAGATATAAACATTCACCTGCTGACCCCCCAGTCACATCTACACAGATATAGACATTCACCCGGTGACCCCACAGTCACATCCTCACAGATATAAACATTCACCTGGTGACCCCACAGTCACATCTGCACAGATATAGACATTCCCCGGGTCACCCCACAGTCACATCTACACAGATATGGACATTCACCTGGTGAGGCCACAGTCACATCCTCACAGATATAAACATTCACCTGGTGACCCCACAGTCACATCTACACAGATATAGACATTCCCCGGGTCACCCCACAGTCACATCTACACAGATATGGACATTCACCTGGTCACCCCACAGTCACATCTACACAGATATGGACATTCACCTGGTCACCCCACAGTCACATCTACACAGATATGGACATTCACCTAGTGACCCCTCAGTCACTTCTACACAGATATAGGCATTCACCTGGTGACCCCACATTCACATCTACACAGATATAACCATTCACCTGGTGACCCCACATTCACATCCTCACACATATAAACATTCACCTGGTGTATACACGGATTTATACATTCTCCTGGTGACCCCACATTCACATCCTGACAGATATAAACATTCACCTGGTGACCCCATAGTCACATCTACACAGATATAAACATTCACCTGGTGACCCCACGTTCACATCTACACAGATATAAACATTCAGCTGGTGACCCCAAATTAACATCTACACAGAGATAAACATTCACCTGGTAACCCCATAGTCACATCTGCACAGATCTAGACTTTCACCTGGTGACCCCACAGGCACATCTGCACAGATACAGACTTTCACAGGGTAACCATACATTCATATCTACACGGATATGAACATTCACCTGGAGACCGCACATTCACATCTACACAGATATAAACATTCACCTGGTGACCGCAAAGTCACATCTACACAGATATAGACTTTCAACTGGTGACACCACAGTCACATATACACAGATATAAACATTCACCTGGTGATCCAACATTCACATCTACACAGTTATAAACATTCTCCTGGTGACCACACAGTCACATCTGCACAGATATAGACATTCCCCGGGTCACCCCACAGTCACATCTACACAGATATGGACATTCACCTGGTCACCCCACAGTCACATCTACACAGATATGGACATTCACCTGGTCACCCCACAGTCACATCTACACAGATATGGACATTCACCTAGTGACCCCTCAGTCACTTCTACACAGATATAGGCATTCACCTGGTGACCCCACATTCACATCTACACAGATATAAACATTCACCTGGTGACCCCGCAGTCACATCTACACAGATATAAACATTCACCTGGTGACCCCACAGTCACATCTACACTGCTATAGACATTCACCCGGTGACCCCACAGTCACATCTACACAGATATAGACATTCCCCGGGTCACCCCACAGTCACATCTACACAGATATAGACATTCACCTGGTGACCCCACATTCACATCTACACAGATATAAACATTCACCTGAGGACCCCACAGTCACATCTACACTGCTATATACATTCACCCGGTGACCCCACAGTCACATCTACACAGATATAGACATTCACCTGGTGATGCCACAGTCACATCCTCACAGATATAAACATTCACCTGGTGACCCCACAGTCACATCTACACAGATATAGACATTCCCCGGGTCAACCCACAGTCACATCTACACAGATATGGACATTCACCTAGTGACCCCTCAGTCACTTCTACACAGATATAGACATTCACCTGGTGACCCCACATTCACATCTACACAGATATAAACATTCACCTGGTGACCCCGCAGTCACATCTACACAGATATAAACATTCACCTGGTGACCCCGCAGTCACATCTACACCGATATAAACATTCACCTGGTGACCCACCATTCACATCTTCACAGATATAGACTTTCAACTGGTGACCCCACAGTCACATCTACTCAGATATAATCATTCACCTGGTGATCCCACATTCACATCTACACAGATATAAACATTCACCTGGTGACCCCGCAGTCACATCTACACAGATATAAACATTCAACTGGTGACCCCACAGTCACATCTACACAGATATAAACATTCACCTGCTGACCACACAGTCACATCTACACTGCTATAGACATTCACCTGGTGACCCCACAGTCACATCTACACAGATATAGACATTCACCTGGTGACCCCGCAGTCACATCTACACAGATATAAACATTCACCTGCTGGCCCCACAGTCACATCTACACTGCTATAGACATTCACCTGGTGACGCCACAGTCACATCCTCACAGATATAAACATTCACCTGGTGAGCCACCATTCACATCTTCACAGATATAGACTTTCAACTGGTGACCCCACAGTCACATCTACTCAGATATAAACATTCACCTGGTGATCCCACATTCACATCTACACTGCTATAGACATTCACCTGGTTTCCCCACAGTCACATCTACACAGATATAGACTTTCAACTGGAGACACCACAGTCACATATACACAGATATAAACATTCACCTGGTGATCCAACATTCACATCTACACAGTTATAAACATTCTCCTGGTGACCACACAGTCACATCTGCACAGATATAGACATTCCCCGGGTCACCCCACAGTCACATCTACACAGATATGGACATTCACCTGGTCACCCCACAGTCACATCTACACAGATATGGACATTCACCTGGTCACGCCACAGTCACATCTACACAGATATGGACATTCACCTAGTGACCCCTCAGTCACTTCTACACAGATATAGGCATTCACCTGGTGACCCCACATTCACATCTACACAGATATAAACATTCACCTGGTGACCCCGCAGTCACATCTACACAGATATAAACATTCACCTGGTGACCCCACAGTCACATCTACACTGCTATAGACATTCACCCGGTGACCCCACAGTCACATCTACACAGATATAGACATTCACCTGGTGACGCCACAATCACATCCTCACAGATATAAACATTCACCTGGTGACCCCACAGTCACATCTACACAGATATAGACATTCCCCGGGTCACCCCACAGTCACATCTACACAGATATAGACATTCACCTGGTGACCCCACATTCACATCTACACAGATATAAACATTCACCTGAGGACCCCACAGTCACATCTACACTGCTATATACATTCACCCGGTGACCCCACAGTCACATCTACACAGATATAGACATTCACCTGGTGATGCCACAGTCACATCCTCACAGATATAAACATTCACCTGGTGACCCCACAGTCACATCTACACAGATATAGACATTCCCCGGGTCAACCCACAGTCACATCTACACAGATATGGACATTCACCTAGTGACCCCTCAGTCACTTCTACACAGATATAGACATTCACCTGGTGACCCCACATTCACATCTACACAGATATAAACATTCACCTGGTGACCCCGCAGTCACATCTACACAGATATAAACATTCACCTGGTGACCCCGCAGTCACATCTACACCGATATAAACATTCACCTGGTGACCCACCATTCACATCTTCACAGATATAGACTTTCAACTGGTGACCCCACAGTCACATCTACTCAGATATAATCATTCACCTGGTGATCCCACATTCACATCTACACAGATATAAACATTCACCTGGTGACCCCGCAGTCACATCTACACAGATATAAACATTCAACTGGTGACCCCACAGTCACATCTACACAGATATAAACATTCACCTGCTGACCCCACAGTCACATCTACACTGCTATAGACATTCACCTGGTGACCCCACAGTCACATCTACACAGATATAGACATTCACCTGGTGACCCCGCAGTCACATCTACACAGATATAAACATTCACCTGCTGGCCCCACAGTCACATCTACACTGCTATAGACATTCACCTGGTGACGCCACAGTCACATCCTCACAGATATAAACATTCACCTGGTGAGCCACCATTCACATCTTCACAGATATAGACTTTCAACTGGTGACCCCACAGTCACATCTACTCAGATATAAACATTCACCTGGTGATCCCACATTCACATCTACACTGCTATAGACATTCACCTGGTTTCCCCACAGTCACATCTACACAGATATAGACTTTCAACAGGAGACACCACAGTCACATATACACAGATATAAACATTCACCTGGTGATCCAACATTCACATCTACACAGTTATAAACATTCTCCTGGTGACCACACAGTCACATCTGCACAGATATAGACATTCCCCGGGTCACCCCACAGTCACATCTACACAGATATGGACATTCACCTGGTCACCCCACAGTCACATCTACACAGATATGGACATTCACCTGGTCACCCCACAGTCACATCTACACAGATATGGACATTCACCTAGTGACCCCTCAGTCACTTCTACACAGATATAGGCATTCACCTGGTGACCCCACATTCACATCTACACAGATATAAACATTCACCTGGTGACCCCGCAGTCACATCTACACAGATATAAACATTCACCTGGTGACCCCACAGTCACATCTACACTGCTATAGACATTCACCCGGTGACCCCACAGTCACATCTACACAGATATAGACATTCACCTGGTGACGCCACAATCACATCCTCACAGATATAAACATTCACCTGGTGACCCCACAGTCACATCTACACAGATATAGACATTCCCCGGGTCACCCCACAGTCACATCTACACAGATATAGACATTCACCTGGTGACCCCACATTCACATCTACACAGATATAAACATTCACCTGAGGACCCCACAGTCACATCTACACTGCTATATACATTCACCCGGTGACCCCACAGTCACATCTACACAGATATAGACATTCACCTGGTGATGCCACAGTCACATCCTCACAGATATAAACATTCACCTGGTGACCCCACAGTCACATCTACACAGATATAGACATTCCCCGGGTCAACCCACAGTCACATCTACACAGATATGGACATTCACCTAGTGACCCCTCAGTCACTTCTACACAGATATAGACATTCACCTGGTGACCCCACATTCACATCTACACAGATATAAACATTCACCTGGTGACCCCGCAGTCACATCTACACAGATATAAACATTCACCTGGTGACCCCGCAGTCACATCTACACCGATATAAACATTCACCTGGTGACCCACCATTCACATCTTCACAGATATAGACTTTCAACTGGTGACCCCACAGTCACATCTACTCAGATATAATCATTCACCTGGTGATCCCACATTCACATCTACACAGATATAAACATTCACCTGGTGACCCCGCAGTCACATCTACACAGATATAAACATTCAACTGGTGACCCCACAGTCACATCTACACAGATATAAACATTCACCTGCTGACCCCACAGTCACATCTACACTGCTATAGACATTCACCTGGTGACCCCACAGTCACATCTACACAGATATAGACATTCACCTGGTGACCCCGCAGTCACATCTACACAGATATAAACATTCACCTGCTGACCCCACAGTCACATCTACACTGCTATAGACATTCACCTGGTGACCCCACAGTCACATCTACACAGATATAGACATTCACCTGGTGACGCCACAGTCACATCCTCACAGATATAAACATTCACCTGGTGAGCCACCATTCACATCTTCACAGATATAGACTTTCAACTGGTGACCCCACAGTCACATCTACTCAGATATAAACATTCACCTGGTGATCCCACATTCACATCTACACTGCTATAGACATTAACCTGGTTTCCCCACAGTCAAATCTACACAGATACAGACATTCACCTGGTGACGCCACAGTCACATCCTCACAGATATAGACATTCACCGGGTCACCCCACAGTCACATGTACACAGATATAAACATTCACCTGGTGACCCCACAGTCACATCTACACAGATATAAACATTCACCTGAGGACCCCACAGTCACATCAACACAGATATAGACATTCACCTGGTGACCCCACAGTCACATCTTCACAGAATAATATTCACCTGGTGACCCCGCAGTCACATTTACACAGATATAAACAATCACCTGCTTATACCACAGTCACTTCTACACAGATATAGACATTCACCTGGTGACCCCACAGTCACATCTACACAGATATAATCATTCACGTAGTGACCACTCAGTCACTTCTACACAGATATAGACATTCACCTGGTGACCATACATTCACATCTACACAGATATAAACATTCACCTGGTGACCCCACACTCACATCTACACTGCTATAGACATTCACCCGGTGACCCCACAGTCACATCTACACAGATATAGACATTCACCTGGTGAGGCCACAGTCACATCCTCACAGAATAATATTCACCTGGTGACCCCGCAGTCACATTTACACAGATATAAACAATCACCTGCTTATACCACAGTCACATCTACACAGATATAGACTTTCAACTGGTGACCCCACAGTCACATCTACACAGATATAAACATTCACCTGTTGACCCCACAGTCACATCTACACTGCCATAGACATTCACCCGGTGACCCCACAGTCACATCCTCACAGATATAAACATTCACCTGGTGACCCCACAGTCACATCTACACAGATATAGACATTCCCCGGGGCACCCCACAGTCACATCTACACAGATATAAACATTCACCTGGTGACCCCACAGTCACATCTACACAGATATAGACATTCCCCGGGTCACCCCACAGTCACATCTACACAGATATGGACATTCACCTGGTCACCCCACAGTCACATCTACACAGATATGGACATTCACCTAGTGACCCCTCAGTCACTTCTACACAGATATAGGCATTCACCTGGTGACCCCACATTCACATCTACACAGATATAAACATTCACCTGGTGACCCCACATTCACATCTACACAGATATAAACATTCAGCTGGTGACCCCAAATTAACATCTACACAGAGATAAACATTCACCTGGTAACCCCACAGTCACATCTGCACAGATCTAATCTTTCACCTGGTGACCCCCCAGTCACATCTACACAGATATAAACATTCACCTGGTGACCCCACAGTCACATCTACACAGATATAAACATTCACCTGGGGACCCCACAGTCACATCTGCACAGATATAGACATTCACCTGGTTAAACGACATTCACATCTACACAGATATAGACATTCACCTGGTGACCGCACAGTCACATCTACACAGATATGGACATTCACCTGGTGACCCCACAGTCACATCTACACAGATATAGACTTTCAATTGGTGACCCCACAGTCACATCTACACAGATATAAACATTCACCTGGTGACCACACAGTCACATCTACACTGATATAGACATTCACCTCGTGACCCCACAGTCACATCTACACAGATATAAACATTCACCTGGTGACCCCATAGTCAAATCGACATAGATATAGACATTCAGCTGGTGACACACTCTCACATCAACACAGATATAAACATTCACCTGGTGACCCCACAGTCACATCTACTCAGATATAGACTTTCACCTGGTGACCCCACAGGCACATCTGCACAGATACAGACTTTCACAGGGTAACCATACATTCATATCTACACGGATATAAACATTCACCTGGAGACCGCACATTCACATCTACACAGATATAAACATTCACCTGGTGACCCCACATTCACATCTACACAGATATAAACATTCACCTGAGGACCCCACAGTCACATCTACACTGCTATATACATTCACCCGGTGACCCCACAGTCACATCTACACAGATATAGACATTCACCTGGTGATGCCACAGTCACATCCTCACAGATATAAACATTCACCTGGTGACCCCACAGTCACATCTACACAGATATAGACATTCCCCGGGTCAACCCACAGTCACATCTACACAGATATGGACATTCACCTAGTGACCCCTCAGTCACTTCTACACAGATATAGACATTCACCTGGTGACCCCACATTCACATCTACACAGATATAAACATTCACCTGGTGACCCCGCAGTCACATCTACACAGATATAAACATTCACCTGGTGACCCCGCAGTCACATCTACACCGATATAAACATTCACCTGGTGACCCACCATTCACATCTTCACAGATATAGACTTTCAACTGGTGACCCCACAGTCACATCTACTCAGATATAATCATTCACCTGGTGATCCCACATTCACATCTACACAGATATAAACATTCACCTGGTGACCCCGCAGTCACATCTACACAGATATAAACATTCAACTGGTGACCCCACAGTCACATCTACACAGATATAAACATTCACCTGCTGACCCCACAGTCACATCTACACTGCTATAGACATTCACCTGGTGACCCCACAGTCACATCTACACAGATATAGACATTCACCTGGTGACCCCGCAGTCACATCTACACAGATATAAACATTCACCTGCTGACCCCACAGTCACATCTACACTGCTATAGACATTCACCTGGTGACCCCACAGTCACATCTACACAGATATAGACATTCACCTGGTGACGCCACAGTCACATCCTCACAGATATAAACATTCACCTGGTGAGCCACCATTCACATCTTCACAGATATAGACTTTCAACTGGTGACCCCACAGTCACATCTACTCAGATATAAACATTCACCTGGTGATCCCACATTCACATCTACACTGCTATAGACATTAACCTGGTTTCCCCACAGTCAAATCTACACAGATACAGACATTCACCTGGTGACGCCACAGTCACATCCTCACAGATATAGACATTCACCGGGTCACCCCACAGTCACATGTACACAGATATAAACATTCACCTGGTGACCCCACAGTCACATCTACACAGATATAAACATTCACCTGAGGACCCCACAGTCACATCAACACAGATATAGACATTCACCTGGTGACCCCACAGTCACATCTTCACAGAATAATATTCACCTGGTGACCCCGCAGTCACATTTACACAGATATAAACAATCACCTGCTTATACCACAGTCACTTCTACACAGATATAGACATTCACCTGGTGACCCCACAGTCACATCTACACAGATATAATCATTCACGTAGTGACCACTCAGTCACTTCTACACAGATATAGACATTCACCTGGTGACCATACATTCACATCTACACAGATATAAACATTCACCTGGTGACCCCACACTCACATCTACACTGCTATAGACATTCACCCGGTGACCCCACAGTCACATCTACACAGATATAGACATTCACCTGGTGAGGCCACAGTCACATCCTCACAGAATAATATTCACCTGGTGACCCCGCAGTCACATTTACACAGATATAAACAATCACCTGCTTATACCACAGTCACATCTACACAGATATAGACTTTCAACTGGTGACCCCACAGTCACATCTACACAGATATAAACATTCACCTGTTGACCCCACAGTCACATCTACACTGCCATAGACATTCACCCGGTGACCCCACAGTCACATCCTCACAGATATAAACATTCACCTGGTGACCCCACAGTCACATCTACACAGATATAGACATTCCCCGGGGCACCCCACAGTCACATCTACACAGATATAAACATTCACCTGGTGACCCCACAGTCACATCTACACAGATATAGACATTCCCCGGGTCACCCCACAGTCACATCTACACAGATATGGACATTCACCTGGTCACCCCACAGTCACATCTACACAGATATGGACATTCACCTAGTGACCCCTCAGTCACTTCTACACAGATATAGGCATTCACCTGGTGACCCCACATTCACATCTACACAGATATAAACATTCACCTGGTGACCCCACATTCACATCTACACAGATATAAACATTCAGCTGGTGACCCCAAATTAACATCTACACAGAGATAAACATTCACCTGGTAACCCCACAGTCACATCTGCACAGATCTAATCTTTCACCTGGTGACCCCCCAGTCACATCTACACAGATATAAACATTCACCTGGTGACCCCACAGTCACATCTACACAGATATAAACATTCACCTGGGGACCCCACAGTCACATCTGCACAGATATAGACATTCACCTGGTTAAACGACATTCACATCTACACAGATATAGACATTCACCTGGTGACCGCACAGTCACATCTACACAGATATGGACATTCACCTGGTGACCCCACAGTCACATCTACACAGATATAGACTTTCAATTGGTGACCCCACAGTCACATCTACACAGATATAAACATTCACCTGGTGACCACACAGTCACATCTACACTGATATAGACATTCACCTCGTGACCCCACAGTCACATCTACACAGATATAAACATTCACCTGGTGACCCCATAGTCAAATCGACATAGATATAGACATTCAGCTGGTGACACACTCTCACATCAACACAGATATAAACATTCACCTGGTGACCCCACAGTCACATCTACTCAGATATAGACTTTCACCTGGTGACCCCACAGGCACATCTGCACAGATACAGACTTTCACAGGGTAACCATACATTCATATCTACACGGATATAAACATTCACCTGGAGACCGCACATTCACATCTACACAGATATAAACATTCACCTGGTGACCCCAAAGTCACATCTACACAGATATAGACTTTCAACTGGTGACACCACAGTCACATATACACAGATATAAACATTCACCTGGTGATCCAACTTTCACATCTACACAGATATAAACATTCTCCTGGTGACCACACAGTCACATCTACAGAGATATAAACATTCACCTGGTGACACCACAGTCACATCTACACAGATATAGACATTCACCTGTTGACCCCACAATCATATCTACACAGATATGGACATTCACCTGGTGACCCCACAGTTTCATCTACACAGATATAGACATTCACCTAGTGACCCCTCAGTCACTTCTACACAGATATAGACATTCACCTGGTGACCCCACAGTCACATCTTCACAGAATAACATTCACCTGGTGACCCCGCAGTCACATTTACACAGATATAAACAATCACCTGCTTATACCACAGTCACATCTACACAGATATAGACTTTCAACTCGTGACCCCACAGTCACATCTACACAGATATAAACATTCACCTGGTGACCCCACAGTCACATCTACACTGCTATAGACATTCACCCGGTGACCCCACAGTCACATCTACACAGATATAAACATTCACCTGGTGACCCCTCAGTCACTTCTACACAGATATAGGCATTCACCTGGTGACCCCACATTCACATCTACACAGATATAAACATTCACCTGGTGACCCCACATTCACATCTACACAGATATAAACATTCACCTGGTGACCCCACATTCACATCTACACAGATATAAACATTCAGCTGGTGACCCCAAATTAACATCTACACAGAGATAAACATTCACCTGGTAACCCCACAGTCACATCTGCACAGATCTAATCTTTCACCTGGTGACCCCCCAGTCACATCTACACAGATATAAACATTCACCTGGTGACCCCACAGTCACATCTACACAGATATAAACATTCACCTGGGGACCCCACAGTCACATCTGCACAGATATAGACATTCACCTGGTTAAACGACATTCACATCTACACAGATATAGACATTCACCTGGTGACCGCACAGTCACATCTACACAGATATGGACATTCACCTGGTGACCCCACAGTCACATCTACACAGATATAGACTTTCAATTGGTGACCCCACAGTCACATCTACACAGATATAAACATTCACCTGGTGACCACACAGTCACATCTACACTGATATAGACATTCACCTCGTGACCCCACAGTCACATCTACACAGATATAAACATTCACCTGGTGACCCCATAGTCAAATCGACATAGATATAGACATTCAGCTGGTGACACACTCTCACATCAACACAGATATAAACATTCACCTGGTGACCCCACAGTCACATCTACTCAGATATAGACTTTCACCTGGTGACCCCACAGGCACATCTGCACAGATACAGACTTTCACAGGGTAACCATACATTCATATCTACACGGATATAAACATTCACCTGGAGACCGCACATTCACATCTACACAGATATAAACATTCACCTGGTGACCCCAAAGTCACATCTACACAGATATAGACTTTCAACTGGTGACACCACAGTCACATATACACAGATATAAACATTCACCTGGTGATCCAACTTTCACATCTACACAGATATAAACATTCTCCTGGTGACCACACAGTCACATCTACAGAGATATAAACATTCACCTGGTGACACCACAGTCACATCTACACAGATATAGACATTCACCTGTTGACCCCACAATCATATCTACACAGATATGGACATTCACCTGGTGACCCCACAGTTTCATCTACACAGATATAGACATTCACCTAGTGACCCCTCAGTCACTTCTACACAGATATAGACATTCACCTGGTGACCCCACAGTCACATCTTCACAGAATAACATTCACCTGGTGACCCCGCAGTCACATTTACACAGATATAAACATTCACCTGCTGACCCCCCAGTCACATCTACACAGATATAGACATTCACCCGGTGACCCCACAGTCACATCCTCACAGATATAAACATTCACCTGGTGACCCCACAGTCACATCTACACTGCTATAGACATTCACCCGGTGACCCCACAGTCACATCTACACAGATATAGACATTCACCTGGTGAGGCCACAGTCACATCCTGACAGATATAAACATTCACCTGGTGACCCCACAGTCACATCTACACAGATATAGACATTCCCCGGGTCACCCCACAGTCACATCTACACAGATATGGACATTCACCTGGTCACCCCACAGTCACATCTACACAGATATGGACATTCACCTAGTGACCCCTCAGTCACTTCTACACAGATATAGGCATTCACCTGGTGACCCCACATTCACATCTACACAGATATAAACATTCACCTGGTGACCCCACATTCACATCTACACAGATATAAACATTCACCTGGTGACCCCACATTCACATCTACACAGATATAAACATTCAGCTGGTGACCCCAAATTAACATCTACACAGAGATAAACATTCACCTGGTAACCCCACAGTCACATCTGCACAGATATAGACATTCACCTGGTTAAACGACATTCACATCTACACAGATATAGACATTCACCTGGTGACCGCACAGTCACATCTGCACAGATATGGACATTCACCTGGTGACCCCACAGTCACATCTACACAGATATAAACATTCACCTGGTGACCCCATAGTCAAATCGACATAGATATAGACATTCAGCTGGTGACACACTCTCACATCAACACAGATATAAACATTCAACTGGTGACCCCAGATTCACATCTACACCGATATAAACATTCACCTGGTGACCCCACAGTCACATCTACTCAGATATAGACTTTCACCTGGTGACCCCACAGGCACATCTGCACAGATACAGACTTTCACAGGGTCACCATACATTCATATCTACACGGATATAAACATTCACCTGGAGACCGCACATTCACATCTACACAGATATAAACATTCACCTGGTGACTCCAAAGTCACATCTACACAGATATAGACTTTCAACTGGTGACACCACAGTCACATATACACAGATATAAACATTCACCTGGTGATCCAACTTTCACATCTACACAGATATAAACATTCTCCTGGTGACCACACAGTCACATCTACAGAGATATAAACATTCACCTGGTGACACCACAGTCACATCTACACAGATATAGACATTCACCTGTTGACCCCACAATCATATCTACACAGATATGGACATTCACCTGGTTACCCCACAGTTTCATCTACACAGATATAGACATTCACCTAGTGACCCCTCAGTCACTTCTACACAGATATAGACATTCACCTGGTGACCCCACAGTCACATCTTCACAGAATAACATTCACCTGGTGACCCCGGAGTCACATTTACACAGATATAAACAATCACCTGCTTATACCACAGTCACATCTACACAGATATAGACTTTCAACTGGTGACCCCACAGTCACATCTACACAGATATAAACATTCACCTGGTGACCCCACAGTCACGTCTACACTGCTATAGACATTCACCCGGTGACCCCACAGTCACATCTACACAGATATAGACATTCACCTGGTGAGGCCACAGTCACATCCTCACAGATATAAACATTCACCTGGTGACCCCACAGTCACATCTACACAGATATAGACATTCCCCGGGTCACCCCACAGTCACATCTACACAGATATGGACATTCACCTGGTCACCCCACAGTCACATCTACACAGATATGGACATTCACCTAGTGACCCCTCAGTCACTTCTACACAGATATAGGCATTCACCTGGTGACCCCACATTCACATCTACACAGATATAAACATTCACCTGGTGACCCACATTCACATCTACACAGATATAAACATTCACCTGGTGACCCCACATTCACATCTACACAGATATAAACATTCAGCTGGTGACCCCAAATTAACATCTACACAGAGATAAACATTCACCTGGTAACCCCACAGTCACATCTGCACAGATATAGACATTCACCTGGTGACCCCACATTCACATCTCCACTGATGTAAACATTCACCTGGTGACAGCACAGTCACATCTACACAGATATGGACATTCACCTGGAGACCCCAAATTCTCTACTACACTGAGATAAACATTCACCTGGTGACGCCACATTCACATCTACAGAGTTATAAACATTCCCCTGGTGACCACACATTCAGATCTACACAGATATAAACATTCACCTGGAGACCCCAAATTCTCATTTACACAGAGATAAACATTCACCTGGTGACCCCACAGTCACATCTACACAGATATAAACATTCACCTGGGGACCCCACAGTCACATCCACACAGATATAGACATTCACCTGGTGAAACCACATTCACATCTACACAGATATAGACATTCACCTGGTGACCCCACAGTCACATCCACACGGATATAAACATTCACCTGGGGACCCCACAGTCACATCCACACAGATATAGACATTCACCTGGTGAAACCACATTCACATCTACACAGATATAGACATTCACCTGGTAACCCCACATTCACATCTACACAAATATAAACATTCACCTGGTGACCCCACAGTCACATCCACACAGATATAGACATTCACCTGGTAACCCCACATTCACATCTACACAGATATGGACATTCACCTGGTGACCCCACAGTAACATCTACACAGATATAAACATTCACCTGATGACGCCGCAGTCACATTTACACAGATATAGACATTCCCCTGGTGACCCCACAGTCACATCCACACAGATATAAACATTCACCTGGTAACCCCACAGTCACATCTACACAGATATAGACATTCACCTGGTGAGGCCACAGTCACATCCTCACAGATATAAACATTCACCTGGTGACCCCACAGTCACATCTACACAGATATAGACATTCCCCGGGTCACCCCACAGTCACATCTACACAGATATGGACATTCACCTGGTCACCCCACAGTCACATCTACACAGATATGGACATTCACCTAGTGACCCCTCAGTCACTTCTACACAGATATAGGCATTCACCTGGTGACCCCACATTCACATCTACACAGATATAAACATTCACCTGGTGACCCACATTCACATCTACACAGATATAAACATTCACCTGGTGACCCCACATTCACATCTACACAGATATAAACATTCAGCTGGTGACCCCAAATTAACATCTACACAGAGATAAACATTCACCTGGTAACCCCACAGTCACATCTGCACAGATATAGACATTCACCTGGTTAAACGACATTCACATCTGCACAGATATAGACATTCACCTGGTGACCGCACAGTCACATCTACACAGATATGGACATTCACCTGGTGTCCCCACAGTCACATCTACACAGATATGGACTTTCAATTGGTGACTCCACAGTCACATCTACACAGATATAAACATTCACCTGGTGACCACACAGCACATCTACACTGATATAGACATTCACCTCGTGACCCCACAGTCACATCTACACAGATATAAACATTCACCTGGTGACCCCATAGTCAAATCGACATAGATATAGACATTCAGCTGGTGACACACTCTCACATCAACACAGATATAAACATTCAACTGGTGACCCCAGATTCACATCTACACCGATATAAACATTCACCTGGTGACCCCACAGTCACATCTACTCAGATATAGACTTTCACCTGGTGACCCCACAGGCACATCTGCACAGATACAGACTTTCACAGGGTAACCATACATTCATATCTACACGGATATAAACATTCACCTGGTGACCCCAAAATCACATCTACACAGATATAATCATTCAGCTGGTGACCCCACAGTCACATCCACACAGATATAGACATTCACCTGGTAACCCCACATTCACATCTACACAGATATAGGCATTCACCTGGTGACCGCAGAGTCACATCTACACAGATATAAACATTCACCTGGTGACCCCACAGTCACATCTACACAGATATAAACATTCACCTGGGGACACCACAGTCACATCCACACAGATATAGACATTCACCTGGTAAAACCACATTCACATCTACACAGATATAGACATTCACCTGGTGACCCCACAGTCACATCCACACAGATATAGGCATTCACCTGGTGACCCCACAGTCACATCTACACAAATATAAACATTCACCTGGTGACCCCACATTCACATCTAGACAGATATAGACATTCACCTGGTGACCCCATAGTCAAATCGACAGAGATATAGACATTCAGCTGGTGACACACTCTCACATCTACACAGATATAAATATTCAACTGGTGACCCCACATTCACATCTACACCGATATAAACATTCACCTGGTGACCCCACAGTCACATCTACTCAGACATAGACTTTCACCTGGTGACCCCACAGGCACATCTGCACAGATACAGACTTTCACAGGGTAACCATACATTCACATCTACACGGATATAAACATTCACCTGGAGACCGCACATTCACATCTACACAGATATAGACTTTCAACTGGTTACACCACAGTCACATATACACAGATATAAACATTCACCTGGTGATCCCACATTCACATCGACACAGATATAAACATTCACCTGGTGACCCCACAGTCACATCTACAGAGATATAAACATTCACCTGGTGACCCCACAGTCACATCTACACAGATATAGACATTCACCTGTTGACCTCACAATCATATCTACACAGATATGGACATTCACCTGGTGACCCCACAGTCTCATCTACACAGATATAGACATTCACCTAGTGAACCCTCAGTCACTTCTACACATATAGACATTCACCTGGTGACCCCACATTCACATCTACACAGATATAAACATTCACCTGGTGACCCCACAGTCTCAACTACACAGATATAAACATTCACCTGGTGACCCCGCAGTCACATCTACAAAGATATAGACATTCACCTAGTGACCCCACATTCACATCTCCACCGATGTAAACATTCACCTGGTGACAGCACATTCACATCTACAGAGATATAAACATTCACCTGGAGACCCCAAATTCTCTACTACACTGAGATAAACATTCACCTGGTGACGCCACATTCACATCTACAGAGTTATAAACATTCCCCTGGTGACCACACATTCAGAACTACACAGATATAAACATTCACCTGGAGACCCCAAATTCTCATTTACACAGAGATAAACATTCACCTGTTGACCCCACAGTCACATCTACACAGATCTTATCATTCACCTGGTGACCCCACAGTCACATCTACACAGATATAAACATTCACCTGGGGACCCCACAGTCACATCCACACAGATATAGACATTCACCTGGTGAAACCACATTCACATCTACACAGATATAGACATTCACCTGGTGACCCCACAGTCACATCCACACGGATATAAACATTCACCTGGTGAAACCACATTCACATCTACACAGATATAGACATTCACCTGGTAACCCCACATTCACATCTACACAAATATAAACATTCACCTGGTCACCCCACAGTCACATCCACACAGATATAGACATTCACCTGGTAACCCCACATTCACATCTACACAGATATGGACATTCACCTGGTGACCCCACAGTAACATCTACACAGATATAAACATTCACCTGATGACGCCGCAGTCACATTTACACAGATATAGACATTCACCCGGTGACCCCACAGTCACATCCACACAGATATAAACATTCACCTGGTAACCCCACAGTCACATCTGCACAGATCTAATCATTCACCTGCTGACCCCACAGTCACATCTACACAGATATAAACATTCACCTGGTGACCCACCTTTCACATCTTCACAGATATAGACTTTCAACTGGTGACCCCACAGTCACATCTGCACAGATCTAATCATTCACCTGGTGACCCCACACTCACATCTACTCAGATATAAACATTCAACTGGTGACCCCACAGTCACATCTACACAGATATAAACATTCACCTGGAGACCCCAAATTCTCTACTACACTTAGATAAACATTCACCTGGTGACGCCACATTCACATCTACAGAGTTATAAACATTCCCCTGGTGACCACACATTCAGATCTACACAGATATAGACATTCACCTGGTGACCCCACATTCACATCTACACAGATATAAACATTCACCTGGAGACCCCACAGTCACATCTACACTGCTATAGACATTCACCAGGTGACCCCACAGTCACATCTACACAGATATAGACATTCACCTGGTGACGCCACAGTCACATCCTCACAGATATAAACATTTACCTGGTGACCCCACAGTCACATCTACACAGATATGGACATTCACCTGGTCACCCCACAGTCACATCTACACAGATATGGACATTCACGTGGTCACCCCACAGTCACATCTACACAGATATAGACTTTCAACTGGTGACCCCACAGTCACATCTACACAGATATAAACATTCACCTGGTGACCCCACAGTCACATCTACACTGCTATAGACATTCACCCGGTGACCCCACAGGCACATCTACACAGATATAGACATTCACCTAGTGACGCCACAGTCACATCCTCACAGATATAAACATTCACCTGGTGACCCCACAGTCACATCTACACAGATATAGACATTCCCCGGGTCACCCCACAGTCACATCTACACAGATATGGACATTCACCTGGTCACCCCACAGTCACATCTACACAGATATGGACATTCACCTAGTGACCCCTCAGTCACTTCTACACAGATATAAACATTCACCTGGTGACCCCACATTCACATCTACACAGATATAAACATTCACCTGGTGACCCCACATTCACATCTCCACCGATGTAAACATTCACCTGGTGACAGCACATTCACATCTACAGAGATATTGTAGCGGTGTGCTACAAACAGCGCTAAAATTACGACACGGAGTCGGTAACTGCAGTCGAAGGAAAAACTTTATTCGAAAACTTCAGCCTCACTTTTAAGCCTCTGTCAACCGGCCCCCCATGGCGAAGAGGCTCCAAAGCTCTGTGCTCGCAAACCCCCGTAGGCTATCTAATTGTGAGTCGGTTCGCATACGCTAGGAAATGAGCCGCCACATAACCCCCCCCCAGAACCGGCGATACACCCCCCAATGTCCACAGCCTGGGCCAGAACCTGCTTGGGAGGTCGGCCTCTGCGCCGAGGCGCCGGAAACTCGGCCGGTTGCGCCAGGTCCACATGGGCCGGCTTGAGGCGGTCCACCGTGAAAACCTCCTCCTTCCCCCCAACGTCCAGCACGAACGTGGACCCGTTGTTCCGGAGCACCGTAAACGGCCCCTCGTATGGCCGCTGCAGCGGTGGCCGATGCCCGCCCCTTCGTACAAACACAAACTTACAGTTCCGTAGGTCTTTGGGTACGCAGGTCGGGTGCCGCCCATGCTGTGAAGTGGGTATGGGGGCCAGGTTACCGAGCTTCTCACGTAATCTGCCCAGGACTACTGCGGGTTCTTCCTCTTGCCCCCTCGGGGCTGGTAGGAACTCCCCGGGGACGGCCAGGGGCGCGCCGTATACCAACTCGGCCGACGAGGCGTGCAGGTCGTCCTTGGGCGCTGTGCGGATGCCGAGAAGGACCCAGGGAAGCTCGTCCGCCCAGTTGGCTCCTCGCAGGCGGGCCATGAGGGCCGACTTCAGGTGACGGTGGAAACGCTCCACTAGCCCGTTCGACTGTGGGTGGTAGGCAGTGGTGTGGTGCAGCTGAGTCCCCAAAAGGCTGGCCATAGCTGACCACAGGCTGGAGGTGAACTGGGCGCCTCTGTCGGAGGTAATGTGGGCTGGTACACCAAAGCGGGATATCCAGGTGGCGATCAGGGCTCGGGCGCAAGATTCGGAGGTGGTGTCGGTGAGCGGGACCGCCTCTGGCCATCTTGTGAACCGGTCCACGATAGTCAGGAGGTAACGCGCTCCGCGCGACACTGGCAGGGGGCCCACGATATCCACATGAATGTGGTCGAAACGCCGGTGGGCGGGATGGAACTGCTGCGGTGGGGCTTTGGTGTGCCGCTGAACCTTGGCCGTCTGGCAGTGCATGCACGTCCTGGCCCATTCACTGACCTGTTTGCGGAGTCCGTGCCAAACGAACCTGCTGGAAACCATCCGGACAGTTGTCCGGATGGAGGGATGCGCCAAGTTATGAATGGAGTCGAAAACCCGTCGCCGCCAGGCTGCGGGGACGACCGGACGGGGCTGGTTGGTGGCGACGTCACAGAGTAGGGTCCTCTCACCTGGGCCCACGGGGAAGTCCTGGAGCTGCAAACCAGAGACTGCAGTCCTGTAACTCGGAATCTCCTCATCTACCTGCTGTGCCTCTGCCAGTGCCTCAAAGTCTACCCCTTGGGAAAGGGCATGAACGGTAGGGCGAGAGAGCGCATCCGCCACGACATTGTCCTTACCCGAGACGTGCCGGACATCCGTTGTGTATTCAGAGATGTAGGACAGGTGGCGTTGCTGGCGGGATGACCAGGGGTCGGATGCTTTCGTAAACGCAAAGGTAAGCGGTTTGTGGTCCGTGAACGCGGTGAAGGGCCGACCTTCTAGGAAGTACCTGAAATGCCGGATTGCCAGGTAGAGCGCCAACAGTTCCCGGTCAAAAGCACTGTACTTGAGCTCGGGTGGCCGCAGGTGTTTGCTGAAAAACGCCAGGGGTTGCCAGCGACCTGCGATGAGCTGCTCCAGCACCCCACCGACTGCCGTGTTTGATGCGTCCACTGTGAGGGCGGTAGGGGTGTCCATTCTGGGATGTACTAGCATTGCGGCGTCAGCCAAAGCTTCCTTCGTTTGAACGAAAGCGGCGGCGGACTCCTCGTCCCAGGTAATGTCCTTGCTCGGACCCGACATCAGGGCGAACAGGGGGCGCATGATCCGGGCAGCTGAAGGGAGGAAGCGGCGGTAGAAATTGACCATACCAACGAATTCCTGAAGGCCTTTGACCGTGGTGGGTCGGGGGAAGTGGCGGACCGCATCTACCTTAGCGGGCAGAGGGGTTGCCCCGTCTTTAGTAATCCTGTGGCCCAGGAAGTCAATGGTATCAAGTCCGAACTGGCATTTGGCAGGGTTAATTGTAAGACCGTACTCACTCAGTCGGGCGCAGAGTTGACGGAGGTGGGACAGATGCTCCTGACGACTGCCGCTGGCTATGAGGATGTCATCCAAATAGATGAACGCGAAGTCCAGGTCCCGTCCCACCGCGTCCATTAACCGCTGGAACGTCTGTGCGGCATTCTTCAGGCCGAACGGCATGCGGAGGAACTCGAAGAGGCCAAACGGGGTGATGAGAGCCGTCTTGGGGACGTCGTCAGGATGCATCGGGATTTGATGGTACCCTCGGACAAGGTCGACCTTGGAGAAGATCCGGGCGCCGTGCAGGTTTGCCGCAAAGTCCTGAATGTGCGGCACAGGGTAGCGGTCCGGTGTGGTAGCCTCGTTCAGCCTGCGGTAGTCGCCGCACGGTCTCCAGCCCCCCGTCGCTTTGGGCACCATGTGCAGGGGGGAAGCCCAGGGGCTGTCGGACCGCCGGATGATCCCCAATTCCTCCATTCTCTGGAACTCCTCCTTCGCCAGTCGGAGCTTGTCCGGGGGAAGCCGCCGAGCACGGGCATGGAGGGGTGGTCCCTGTGTCGGGATGTGGTGCTGTACGCCGTGCCTGGGCATGGCTGCTGTGAACTGCGGTGCCAGAACCGATGGGAACTCCGCCAGGACCCTGGTGAAGTCGTTGTCGGACAGCGTGATGGAGCCGAGGTGAGGGGCTGGCAACTGGGCCGCGCCCAGGGAGAACGTCTGAAAGGTCTCGGCGTGTACCAGTCTCTTCCTGGGCAGGTCAACCAGCAGGCTGTGAGCTCGCAAAAAATCCGCACCCAGAAGCGGTTGGGCTACGGCGGCCAGTGTGAAGTCCCACGTGAACTGGCTGGGGCCGAACTGTAGCTGCACCTGACGGGTGCCATAGGTCCTTACTGTGCTGCCATTCACGGCCCTCAGGGGGGGACCCGGTGCCCTGCTGCGAGTGTCGTAACTTGTCGGAGGTAAAACGCTGACCTCAGCCCCAGTATCGACTAAAAAGCGGCGTCCCGACCTGCTATCCCACACATACAGGAGGCTATCCCGATGGCCAGCCGCCGTAGCCATCAGCGGCGGCTGGCCCTGGCGTTTCCCGGGAACTTGCAGGGCGGGCGGCAACGGCGGGCTTCTGCGCCCCACCGCTGGTGGTAGAAGCACCAGTGGTCATTGGGCCGGGGGTTAGTGGGCTCTGCGGCCGGGCCTGGACTGGTTTGCTGCCGGGAGCGTGGCTGGGTGATCTGTGCGATGGACGCCCCGCTCACCTTTTTGGCTTTCCACAGCAAGTCCGCCCGGGCTGCCACCTTCCGGGGGTCACTGAAATCCGCGTCGGACAGCAGCAGGCGTATGTCCTCGGGCAGCTGCTCCAGGAATGCCTGCTCAAACATGAGGCCTGTGTGTCCCTCGGCCAGAGACAACATCTCGTTCATTAAAGCCGATGGAGGTCTGTCGCCCAAGCCATCCAGGTGCAGTAAACGGGCAGCCCGCTCGCGCCGTGAGAGTCCGAAAATCCTGAGGAGCAGGGCTTTGAATTCCGTGTACTTGCCGTCTGCCGGGGGCGACTGCACGAACTCCGCGACCTGGGCAGCTGTGTCCTGGTCGAGGGAGCCCACCACGTAGTAGTAGCGGGTGTCTTCTGAGGTGATCCGGCGAACGTGGAATTGGGCTTCGGCTTGCTGGAACCATAGGTCCGGGCGCTGTGTCCAGAAACCCGGCAGTTTCAACGAAACCGCATGAACAGAGGCGGCGTCGGTCATTTCTGGTCCAAAAATCGTTTGGACCGTCGGGGTCACCAATTGTAGCGGTGTGCTACAAACAGCGCTAAAATTACGACACGGAGTCGGTAACTGCAGTCGAAGGAAAAACTTTATTCGAAAACTTCAGCCTCACTTTTAAGCCTCTGTCAACCGGCCCCCCATGGCGAAGAGGCTCCAAAGCTCTGTGCTCGCAAACCCCCGTAGGCTATCTAATTGTGAGTCGGTTCGCATACGCTAGGAAATGAGCCGCCACAATATAAACATTCACCTGGAGACCCCAAATTCTCTACTACACTGAGATAAACATTCACCTGGTGACGCCACATTCACATCTACAGAGTTATAAACAGTCCCCTGGTGACCACACATTCAGATCTACACAGATATGAACATTCACCTGGAGACCCCAAATTCTCATTTACACAGAGATAAACATTCACCTGTTGACCCCACAGTCACATCTACACAGATCTTATCATTCACCTGGTGACCCCACAGTCACATCTACACAGATATAAACATTCACCTGGGGACCCCACAGTCACATCCACACAGATATAGACATTCACCTGGTGAAACCACATTCACATCTACACAGATATAGACATTCACCTGGTGACCCCACAGTCACATCCACACGGATATAAACATTCACCTGGGGACCCCACAGTCACATCCACACAGATATAGACATTCACCTGGTGAAACCACATTCACATCTACACAGATATAGACATTCACCTGGTAACCCCACATTCACATCTACACAAATATAAACATTCACCTGGTGACCCCACAGTCACATCCACACAGATATAGACATTCACCTGGTAACCCCACATTCACATCTACACAGATATGGACATTCACCTGGTGACCCCACAGTAACATCCACACAGATATAGACATTCACCTGGTAACCCCACATTCACATCTACACAGATATGGACATTCCCCTGGTGACCCCACAGTCACATCCACACAGATATAAACATTCACCTGGTAACCCCACAGTCACATCTGCACAGATCTAATCATTCACCTGCTGACCCCACAGTCACATCTACACAGATATAAACATTCACCTGGTGACCCACCTTTCACATCTTCACAGATATAGACTTTCAACTGGTGACCCCACACTCACATCTACTCAGATATAAACATTCACCTGGTGACCCCACACTCACATCTACTCAGATATAAACATTCACCTGGTGACCCCACAGTCACATCTGCTCAGATCTAATCATTCACCTGGTGACCCCACAGTCACATCTACACAAATATAAACATTCACCTGGGGACCCCACAGTCACATCCACACAGATATAGACATTCACCTGGTAAAACCACATTCACATCTACACAGATATAGACATTCACCTGGTGACCCCACAGTCACATCCACACAGATATAGGCATTCACCTGGTGACCCCACAGTCACATCTACACAAATATAAACATTCACCTGGTGACCCCACATTCACATCTACACAGATATAGACATTCACCTGGTGACCCCATAGTCAAATCGACAGAGATATAGACATTCAGCTGGTGACACACTCTCACATCTACACAGATATAAACATTCAACTGGTGACCCCACATTCACATCTACACCGATATAAACATTCACCTGGTGACCCCACAGTCACATCTACTCAGACATAGACTTTCACCTGGTGGCCCCACAGGCACATCTGCACAGATACAGACTTTCACAGGGCAACCATACATTCACATCTACACGGATATAAACATTCACCTGGAGACCGCACATTCACATCTACACAGATATAGACTTTCAACTGGTGACACCACAGTCACATATACACAGATATAAACATTCACCTGGTGATCCCACATTCACATCTACACAGTTATAAACATTCACCTGGTGACCCCACAGTCACATCTACAGAGATATAAACATTCACCTGGTGACCCCACAGTCACATCTACACAGATATAAACATTCACCTGGTGACACCACAGTCACATCTACACAGATATAGACATTCACCTGTTGACCCCACAATCATATCTACACAGATATGGACTTTCACCTGGTGACCCCACAGTCTCATCTACACAGATATAGACATTCACCTAGTGAACCCTCAGTCACTTCTACACAGATATAGACATTCACCTGGTGACCCCACATTCACATCTACACAGATATAAACATTCACCTGGTGACCCCACAGTCTCAACTACACAGATATAAACATTCACCTGGTGACCCCGCAGTCACATCTACAAAGATATAGACATTCACCTAGTGACCCCACATTCACATCTACACCGATGTAAACATTCACCTGGTGACAGCACATTCACATCTACAGAGATATAAACATTCACCTGGAGACCCCAAATTCTCTACTACACTGAGATAAACATTCACCTCGTGACGCTACATTCACATCTACAGAGTTATAAACATTCCCCTGGTGAACACACATTCAGATCTACACAGATATAGACATTCACCTGGTAACCCCACATTCACATCTACACAAATAGAAACATTCACCTGGTGACCCCACAGTTACATCCACACAGATATAGACATTCACCTGGTAACCCCACATTCACATCTACACAGATATGGACATTCACCTGGTGACCCCACAGTAACATCTACACAGATATAAATATTCACCTGGTAACCCCACAGTCACATCTGCACAGATCTAATCATTCACCTGCTGACCCCACAGTCACATCTACACAGATATAAACATTCAACTTGTGACCCCACATTCACATCTACTCAGATATAAACATTCACCTGTTGACCACACAGTCACATCTACACTGATATAGACATTCACCTCGTGACCCCACAGTCACATCTACACAGATATAAACATTCACCTGGTGACCCCATAGTCAAATCGACAGAGAGATAGACATTCAGCTGGTGACACACTCTCACATCTACACAGATATAAACATTCACCTGGTGAACCCAAAGTCACATCTACACAGATATAAACATTCACCTGGTGATCCAACATTCACATCTACACAGATATAAACATTCACCTGGTGACCACACAGTCACATCTACAGAGATATAAACATTCACCTGGTGACACCACAGTCACATCTACACAGATACAGACATTCACCTGTTGACCCCACAGTCTCATCTACACAGATATAGATATTCACCTAGTGACCCCTCAGTCACTTCTACACAGATATAGACATTCACCTGGTGACCCCACAGTCACATCTTCACAGAATAACATTCACCTGGTGACCCCGCAGTCATATTTACACAGATATAAACAATCACCTGCTTATACCACAGTCACATCTACACAGATATAGACTTTCAACTGGTGACCCCACAGTCACATCTAGACAGATATAAACATTCACCTGGTGACCCCACAGTCACATCTACACTGCTTTAGACATTCACCCGGTGACCCCACAGTCACATCTACACAGATATAGACATTCACCTGGTGACGCCACAGTCACATCCTCACAGATATAAACATTCACCTGGTGACCCCACAGTCACATCTACACAGATATAGACATTCCTCGGGTCACCCCACAGTTTAATCTACACAGATATGGACATTCACCTGGTCACCCCACAGTCACATCTACACATATATGGACATTCACCTAGTGACCCCTCAGTCACTTCTACGCAGATATAGACATTCACCTGGTGACCCCACATTCACATCTACACAGATATAAACATTCACCTGGTGACCCCACAGTCACATCTACACAAATATAATCATTCACCTAGTGACCCCTCAGTCACTTCCACACAGATATAGACATTCACCTGGTGACCCCACAGTCACATATACACAGATTTATACATTCCCCTGGTGACCCCACATTCACATCCTCACAGATATGAACATTCACCTGGTGACCCCACATTCACATCTACACAGATATAAACATTCAACTTGTGACCTCACATTCACATCTACTCAGATATAAACATTCACCTGTTGACCACACAGTCACATCTACACTGATATAGACATTCACCTCGTGACCCCACAGTCACATCTACACAGATATAAACATTCACCTGGTGACCCCATAGTCAAATCGACAGAGAGATAGACATTCAGCTGGTGACACACTCTCACATCTACACAGATATAAACATTCACCTGGTGAACCCAAAGTCACATCTACACAGATATAAACATTCACCTGGTGACCCCACAGTCACATGTACACAGATATAAACATTCACCTGGTGATCCAACATTCACATCTACACAGATATAAACATTCACCTGGTGACCACACAGTCACATCTACAGAGATATAAACATTCACCTGGTGACACCACAGTCACATCTACACAGATATAGACTTTCAACTGGTGACCCCACAGTCACATCTAGACAGATATAAACATTCACCTGGTGACCCCACAGTCACATCTACACTGCTTTAGACATTCACCCGGTGACCCCACAGTCACATCTACACAGATATAGACATTCACCTGGTGACGCCACAGTCACATCCTCACAGATATAAACATTCACCTGGTGACCCCACAGTCACATCTACACAGATATAGACATTCCTCGGGTCACCCCACAGTTTAATCTACACAGATATGGACATTCACCTGGTGACCCCACAGTCACATCTACACAGATATAGACATTCACCTGGTGACGCCACAGTCACATCCTCACAGATATAAACATTCACCTGGTGACCCCACAGTCACATCTACACAGATATAGACATTCCTCGGGTCACCCCACAGTTTAATCTACACAGATATGGACATTCACCTGGTCACCCCACAGTCACATCTACACATATATGGACATTCACCTAGTGACCCCTCAGTCACTTCTACGCAGATATAGACATTCACCTGGTGACCCCACATTCACATCTACACAGATATAAACATTCACCTGGTGACCCCACAGTCACATCTACACAAATATAATCATTCACCTAGTGACCACTCAGTCACTTCCACACAGATATAGACATTCACCTGGTGACCCCACAGTCACATATACACAGATTTATACATTCCCCTGGTGACCCCACATTCACATCCTCACAGATATAAACATTCACCTGGTGACCCCACATTCACATCTACACAGATATAAACATTCAGCTGGTGACCCCACAGTCACATCCACACAGATATAGACATTCACCTGGTAACCCCACATTCACATCTACACAGATATAGGCATTCACCTGGTGACCGCACAGTCACTTCTACGCAGGTATAGACATTCACCTGGTGACCCCACATTCACATCTACACAGATATAAACATTCACCTGGTGACCCCACAGTCACATCTACACAAATATAATCATTAACCTAGTGACCCCTCAGTCACTTCTACACAGATATAGACATTCACCTGGTGACTCCACATTCACATCTACACAGATATAAACATTCACCTGGTGACCCCACAGTCACATCTACACTGCTATAGACATTCACCCGGTGACCCCACAGTCACATCTACACAGATATAGACATTCACCTGGTGACGCCACAGTCACATCCTCACAGATATAAACATTTACCTGGTGACCCCACAGTCACATCTACACAGATATAGACATTCCCCGGGTCACCCCACAGTCACATCTACACAGATATGGACATTCACCTGGTCACCCCACAGTCACATCTACACAGATATGGACATTCACCTAGTGACCCCTCAGTCACTTCTACACAGATATAAACATTCACCTGGTAACCCCACAGTCACATATACACAGATTTATACATTCCCCTGGTGACCCCACATTCACATCCTCACAGATATAAACATTCACCTGGTGACCCCACATTCACATCTACACAGATATAAACATTCACCTGGTAACCCCACAGTCACATCTGCACAGATCTAATCATTCACCTGCTGACCCCACAGTCACATCTACACAGATATAAACATTCAACTTGTGACCCCACATTCACATCCACACAGATATAAACATTCACCTGGTGACCCACCTTTCACATCTTCACAGATATAGACTTTCAACTGGTGACCCCACACTCACATCTACTCAGATATAAACATTCACCTGTTGACCACACAGTCACATCTACACTGATATAGACATTCACCTCGTGACCCCACAGTCACATCTACACAGATATAAACATTCACCTGGTGACCCCATAGTCAAATCGACAGAGATATAGACATTCAGCTGGTGACACACTCTCACATCTACACAGAAATAAACATTCACCTGGTGAACCCAAAGTCACATCTACACAGATATAAACATTCACCTGGTGACCCCTCAGTCACATCACAGATATAAACATTCACCTGCTGACCCCAAAGTCACATCTACACAGATATAGACTTTCAACTGGTGACACCACAGTCACATATACACAGATATAAACATTCACCTGGTGATCCAACATTCACATCTACACAGATATAAACATTCACCTGGTGACCACACAGTCACATCTACAGAGATATAAACATTCACCTGGTGACACCACAGTCACATCTACACAGATACAGACATTCACCTGTTGACCCCACAGTCTCATCTACACAGATATAGACATTCACCTAGTGACCCCTCAGTCACTTCTACACAGATATAGACATTCACCTGGTGACCCCACAGTCACATCTTCACAGAATAACATTCACCTGGTGACCCCGCAGTCATATTTACACAGATATAAACAATCACCTGCTTATACCACAGTCACATCTACACAGATATAGACTTTCAACTGGTGACCCCACAGTCACATCTACACAGATATAAACATTCACCTGGTGACCCCACAGTCACATCTACACTGCTATAGACATTCACCCGGTGACCCCACAGTCACATCTACACAGATATAGACATTCACCTGGTGACGCCACAGTCACATCCTCACAGATATAAACATTCACCTGGTGACCCCACAGTCACATCTACACAGATATAGACATTCCTCGGGTCACCCCACAGTTGAATCTACACAGATATGGACATTCACCTGGTCACCCCACAGTCACTTCTACGCAGATATAGACATTCACCTGGTGACCCCACATTCACATCTACACAGATATAAACATTCACCTGGTGACCCCACAGTCACATCTACACAAATATAATCATTCACCTAGTGACCCCTCAGTCACTTCCACACAGATATAGACATTCACCTGGTGACCCCACAGTCACATATACACAGATTTATACATTCCCCTGGTGACCCCACATTCACATCCTCACAGATATAAACATTCACCTGGTGACCCCACATTCACATCTACACAGATATAAACATTCACCTGGTGACCCCACAGTCACATCTACACAGATATAGATATTCACCTGGTTAAACAACATTCACATCTACACAGATATAGACATTCACCTGGTGACCGCACAGTCACATCTACACAGATATGGACATTCAGCTGGTGACCCCACAGTCACATCTACACAGATATAAACATTCATCTGGTGACGCCACAGTCACATCTACACAGATATAGACTTTCAATTGGTGACCCCACAGTCACATCTACACAGATATAAACATTCACCTGGTGACCACACAGTCACATCTACACTTATATAGACATTCACCTCGTGACCCCACAGTCACATCTACACAGATATAAACATTCACCTTGTGACCCCAAAGTCAATTCAACAGAGATATAGAAATTCAGCTGGTGACACACTCACACATCAACACAGATATAAACATTCAACTGGTGACCCCAGATTCACATCTACACCGATATAAACATTCACCTGGTGACCCCACAGTCACATCTACTCAGATATAGACATTCACCTGGTGACCCCATATTCACATCTACACAGATATAAACATTCACCTGGTGACCCCACAGTCACATCTACACAAATATAATCATTCACCTAGTGACCCCTCAGTCACTTCCACACAGATATAGACATTCACCTGGTGACCCCACAGTCACATATACACAGATTTATACATTCCCCTGGTGACCCCACATTCACATCCTCACAGATATAAACATTCACCTGGTGACCCCACATTCACATCTACACAGATATAAACATTCAGCTGGTGACCCCACAGTCACATCCACACAGATATAGACATTCACCTGGTGACCCCACAGTCACATCTACACAGATATAGACATTCACCTGGTGACCCCACGGTCACATCTACACAGATTTATACATTCCCCTGGTGACCCCACATTCACATCCTCACAGATATAAACATTCACCTGGTGACCCCACATTCACATCTACACAGATATAAACATTCAGCTGGTGACCCCACAGTCACATCCACACAGATATAGACATTCACCTTGTAACCCCACATTCACATCTACACAGATATAGGCATTCACCTGGTGACCGCACAGTCACTTCTACGCAGGTATAGACATTCACCTGGTGACCCCACAGTCACATCTACACAGATATAATCATTAACCTAGTGACCCCTCAGTCACTTCTACACAGATATAGACATTCACCTGGTGACTCCACATTCACATCTACACAGATATAAACATTAACCTGGTGACCCCACAGTCACATCTACACTGCTATAGACATTCACCCGGTGACCCCACAGTCACATCTACACAGATATAGACATTCACCTGGTGACGCCACAGTCACATCCTCACAGATATAAACATTTACCTGGTGACCCCACAGTCAGATCTACACAGATATAGACATTCCCCGGGTTACCCCACAGTCACATCTACACAGATATGGACATTCACCTGGTCACCCCACAGTCACATCTACACAGATATAATCATTAACCTAGTGACCCCTCAGTCACTTCTACACAGATATAGACATTCACCTGGTGACTCCACATTCACATCTACACAGATATAAACATTAACCTGGTGACCCCACAGTCACATCTACACTGCTATAGACATTCACCTGGTGACCCCACAGTCACATATACACAGATTTATACATTCCCCTGGTGACCCCACATTCACATCCTCACAGATATAAACATTCACCTGGTGACCCCACATTCACATCTACACAGATATAAACATTCACCTGGTGACCCCACAGTCACATCTACACAGATATAGATATTCACCTGGTTAAACAACATTCACATCTACACAGATATAGACATTCACCTGGTGACCGCACAGTCACATCTACACAGATATGGACATTCAGCTGGTGACCCCACAGTCACATCTACACAGATATAAACATTCATCTGGTGACGCCACAGTCACATCTACACAGATATAGACTTTCAATTGGTGACCCCACAGTCACATCTACACAGATATAAACATTCACCTGGTGACCACACAGTCACATCTACACTGATATAGACATTCACCTCGTGACCCCACAGTCACATCTACACAGATATAAACATTCACCTTGTGACCCCAAAGTCAATTCGACAGAGATATAGAAATTCAGCTGGTGACACACTCACACATCAACACAGATATAAACATTCAACTGGTGACCCCAGATTCACATCTACACCGATATAAACATTCACCTGGTGACCCCACAGTCACATCTACTCAGATATAGACATTCACCTGGTGACCCCATATTCACATCTACACAGATATAAACATTAACCTGGTGACCCCACAGTCACATCTACACAAATATAATCATTCACCTAGTGACCCCTCAGTCACTTCCACACAGATATAGACATTCACCTGGTGACCCCACAGTCACATATACACAGATTTATACATTCCCCTGGTGACCCCACATTCACATCCTCACAGATATAAACATTCACCTGGTGACCCCACATTCACATCTACACAGATATAAACATTCAGCTGGTGACCCCACAGTCACATCCACACAGATATAGACATTCACCTGGTGACCCCACAGTCACATCTACACAGATATAGACATTCACCTGGTGACCCCACGGTCACATCTACACAGATTTATACATTCCCCTGGTGACCCCACATTCACATCCTCACAGATATAAACATTCACCTGGTGACCCCACATTCACATCTACACAGATATAAACATTCAGCTGGTGACCCCACAGTCACATCCACACAGATATAGACATTCACCTGGTAACCCCACATTCACATCTACACAGATATAGGCATTCACCTGGTGACCGCACAGTCACTTCTACGCAGGTATAGACATTCACCTGGTGACAACACAGTCACATCTACACAGATATAATCATTAACCTAGTGACCCCTCAGTCACTTCTACACAGATATGGACATTCACCTGGTCACCCCACAGTCACATCTACACAGATATGGACATTCACCTAGTGACCCCTCAGTCACTTCTACACAGATATAAACATTCACCTGGTAACCCCACAGTCACATATACACAGATTTATACATTCCCCTGGTGACCCCACAGTCATATCCACACAGATATAGACATTCACCTGGTGACCCCACATTCACATCTACACAGATATAGACATTCACCTGGTGACCCCATACTCACATCTACACGGATATCGACTTTTCCCTGGTGATCCCACAGCCACATCTACACAGATATAAACATTCACCTGTTGACCACACAGTCACATCTACACTGATATAGACATTCACCTCGTGACCCCACAGTCACATCTACACAGATATAAACATTCACCTGGTGACCCCATAGTCAAATCGACAGAGATATAGACATTCAGCTGGAGACACACTCTCACATCTACACATATATAAACATTCACCTGGTGAACCCAAAGTCACATCTACACAGATATAAACATTCACCTGGTGACCCCACAGTCACATCTACAGAGATATAGACATTCACCTAGTGACCTCTCAGTCACTTCTACACAGATATATACATTCACCTGGTGACCCCACAGTCACATCTACACAGATATAGACATTCACCTAGTGACCCCACATTCACATCTACACCGATGTAAACATTCACCTGGTGACAGCACATTCACATCTACAGAGATATAAACATTCCCCTGATGACCGCACATTCACATCTACACAGATATAAACATTCACCTGGAGACCCCAAATTCTCTACTACACTGAGATAAACATTCACCTGGTGACGCCACATTCACATCTACAGAGTTATAAACATTCCCCTGGTGACCACACATTCACATCTACAGAGATATAAACATTCACCTGGTGACCCCACAGTCACATCTACACAGATATAGACATTAACCTGGTGCCCCACAGTCACATCTACACAGCTGTAAACATTCACCTGGTGACCCCAAATTCTCTTTTACGCAGAGATAAACATTCACCTGTTGACCCCACAGTCACATCTACACAGATCTTATCATTCACCTGGTGACCCCACAGTCAGAGCTACACAGATATAGACTTTCAATTGGTGACCCCACAGTCACATCTACACAGATATAAACATTCACCTGGTGACCCCACATTCACATTCACACAGATATAAACATTCACCTTGTGACCACACAGTCACATCTACACTGATATAGACATTCACCTCGTGACCCCACAGGCACATCTGCACAGATACAGACTTTCACAGGGTAACCATACATTCACATCTACACGGATATAAACATTCACCTGTAAACCGCACATTCACATCTACACAGATATAAACATTCACCTGGTGACCCCAAAGTCACATCTACACAGATATAGACTTTCAACTGGTGACACCACAGTCACATATACACAGATATAAACATTCACCTGGTGATCCAACATTCACATCTACACAGATATAAACATTCACCTTGTGACCACACAGTCACCTCTACAGAGATATAAACATTCACCTGGTGACACCACAGTCACATCTTCACAGAATAACATTCACCTGGTGACCCCGCAGTCATATTTACACAAATATAAACAATCACCTGCTTATACCAC
This sequence comes from Hypanus sabinus, assembly GCF_030144855.1. Taxonomy (NCBI): domain Eukaryota; kingdom Metazoa; phylum Chordata; class Chondrichthyes; order Myliobatiformes; family Dasyatidae; genus Hypanus; species Hypanus sabinus. The sequence continues at coordinate 58,093,051 of NC_082721.1, read as the reverse complement.
AGTCACATCTACACAGATATAGACTTTCAACTGGTGACCCCACAGTCACATCTACACAGATATAAACATTCACCTGGTGACCCCACTGTCACATCTACACTGCTATAGACATTCACCCGGTGACCCCACAGTCACATCTACACAGATATAGACATTCACCTGGTGACGCCACAGTCACATCCTCACAGATATAAACATTCACCTGGTGACCCCACAGTCACATCTACACAGATATAGACATTCCTCGGGTCACCCCACAGTCACATCTACACAGATATGCACATTCACCTGGTCACCCCACAGTCACATCTACACAGATATGGACATTCACCTAGTGACCCCTCAGTCACTTCTACGCAGATATAGACATTCACCTGGTGACCCCACATTCACATCTACACAGATATAAACATTCACCTGGTGACTCCACATTCACATCTACACAGATATAAACATTCACCTGGTGACCCCACAGTCACATCTACACAGATATAGACATTCACCTGGTGACTCCACATTCACATCTACACAGATATAAACATTCACCTGGTGACCCCACAGTCACATCTACACTGCTATAGACATTCACCCGGTGACCCCACAGTCACATCTACACAGATATAGACATTCACCTGGTGACGCCACAGTCACATCTACACAGATATAGACATTCCCCGGGTCACCCCACAGTCACTTCTACACAGATATGGACATTCACCTGGTCACCCGACAGTCACATCTACACAGATATAAACATTCACCTGGTGACCACACAGTCACATCTACAGAGATATAAACATTCACCTGGTGACACCACAGTCACATCTTCACAGAATAACATTCACCTGGTGACCCCGCAGTCATATTTACACAGATATAAACAATCACCTGCTTATACCACAGTCACATCTACACAGATATAAACATTCACCTGGTGACCCCACAGTCACATCTACACAGATATAGACATTCCTCGGGTCACCCCACAGTCACATCTACACAGATATGGACATTCACCTGGTCACCCCACAGTCACATCTACACAGATATGGACATTCACCTAGTGACCCCTCAGTCACTTCTACGCAGATATAGACATTCACCTGGTGACCCCACATTCACATCTACACAGATATAAACATTCACCTGGTGACCCCACAGTCACATCTACACAAATATAATCATTCACCTAGTGACCCCTCAGTCACTTCTACACAGATATAGACATTCACCTGGTGACTCCACATTCACATCTACACAGATATAAACATTCACCTGGTGACCCCACAGTCACATCTACACTGCTATAGACATTCACCCGGTGACCCCACAGTCACATCTACACAGATATAGACATTCACCTGGTGACGCCACAGTCACATCCTCACAGATATAAACATTTACCTGGTGACCCCACAGTCACATCTACACAGATATAGACATTCCCCGGGTCACCCCACAGTCACATCTACACAGATATGGACATTCACCTGGTCACCCCACAGTCACATCTACACAGATATGGACATTCACCTAGTGACCCCTCAGGCACTTCTACACAGATATAGACATTCACCTGGTAACCCCACATTCACATCTACACAGATATAGGCATTCACCTGGTGACCGCACAGTCACATCTACACAGATATAAACATTCACCTGGTGACCCCACAGTCACATCTACACAGATATAAACATTCCCCTGGGGACCCCACAGTCACATCCACACAGATATAGACATTCACCTGGTGACCCCACATTCACATCTACACAGATATAGACATTCACCTGGTGACCCCATACTCACATCTACACGGATATCGACTTTTCCCTGGTGATCCCACAGCCACATCTACTCAGATATAAACTTTCACCTGGTGACCCCACAGTCAAATCTTCACAGAATAACATTCACCTGGTGACCCCGCAGTCACATTTACACAGATATAAACAATCACCTGCTTATACCACAGTCACATCCACACAGATATAGACATTCAACTGGTGACCCCACATTCACATCTACACAGATATAGACATTCACCTGGTGACCCCATACTCACATCTACACGGATATAGACTTTTCCCTGGTGATCCCACAGCCACATCTACTCAGATATAGACTTTCACCTGGTGACCCCACAGTCACATCTTCACAGAATAACATTCACCTGGTGACCCCGCAGTCACATTTACACAGATATAAACAATCACCTGCTTATACCACAGTCACATCTACACAGATATAGACTTTCAACTGGTGACCCCACAGTCACATCTACACAGATATAAACATTCACCTGGTGACCCCACAGTCACATCTACACAGATATAAACATTCACCTGGTGACCCCACAGACACATCTACACAGATATGGACATTCACCTAGTGACCCCTCAGTCACTTCTACACAGATATAGACATTCACCTGGTGACCCCACAGTCACATGTACACAGATATAAACATTCACCTGGTGACCCCACAGTCACATCTACACTGCTATAATCATTCACCTAGTGACCCCTCAGTCACTTCTACACAGATATAGACATTCACCTGGTGACCCCACATTCACATCTACACAGATATAAACATTCACCTGGTGACCCCACAGTCACATCTACTCTGCTATAGACATTCACCCGGTGACCCCACAGTCACATCTACACAGATATCGACATTCCCCGGGTCACCCTACAGTCACATCTACACAGATATGGACATTCACCTGGTCACCCCACAGACACATCTACACAGATATGGACATTCACCTAGTGACCCCGCAGTCACTTCTACACAGATATAGACATTCACCTGGTGACCCCACATTCACATCTACACAGATATAAACATTCACCTGGTGACCCCACAGTCACATCTACTCTGCTATAGACATTCACCCGGTGACCCCACAGTCACATCTACACAGATATAGACATTCACCTGGTGACGCCACAGTCACATCCTCACAGTTATAAACATTTACCTGGTGACCCCACAGTCACATCTACACAGATATAGACATTCCCCGGGTCACCCCACAGTCACATCTACACAGATATGGACATTCACCTGGTCACCCCACAGTCACATCTACACAGATATGGACATTCACCTGGTGACCCCACATTCACATCGACACAGATATACACGTTCCCCTGGTGACCCCACAGTCACATCTACACAGATATAAACATTCACCTGGTGACCCCACATTCACTTCTACACAGATATAAACATTCACCTGGTCACCCCACAGTCACATCTACACAGATATGGACATTCACCTGGTGACCCCACATTCACATCGACACAGATATACACGTTCCCCTGGTGACCCCACAGTCACCTCTACACAGATATGGACATTCACCTGGTCACCCCACAGTCACATCTACACAGATATGGACATTCACCTGGTGACCCCACATTCACATCGACACAGATATACACGTTCCCCTGGTGACCCCACAGTCACATCTACACAGATATAAACATTCACCTGGTGACCCCACAGTCACATCTACACAGATTTATACATTCCCCTGGTGACCCCACATTCACATCCCCACAGATATAAACATTCACCTGGTGACCACACATTCACATCTACACAGATATAAACATTCTGCTGGTGACCCCACAGTCACATCTACTCAGATATAGACTTTCACCTGGTGACCCCACAGACACATCTGCACAGATACAGACTTTCACAGGGTAACCATACATTCACATCTACACGGATATAAACATTCACCTGGAGACCGCACATTCACATCTACACAGATATAAACATTCAACTGGTGACCCCACATTCACATCTACTCGGATATAAACATTCACCTGGAGACCCCACAATCATATCTACACAGATATGGACATTCACCTGGTGACCCCACTGTCTCATCTACACAGATATAGACATTCACCTAGTGACCACTCAGTCACTTCTACACAGATATAGACATTCACCTGGTGACCCCACAGTCACATCTTCACAGAATAACATTCACCTGGTGACCCCGCAGTCACATTTAAACAGATATAAACAATCACCTGCTTATACCACAGTCACATCTACACAGATATAGACTTTCAACTGGTGACCCCACTGTCACATCTACAAAGATATAAACATTCACCTGGTGACTCCACAGTCACATCTACACTGCTATAGACATTCACCCGGTGAACCCACAGTCACATCTACACAGATATAGACATTCACCTGGTGACGCCACAGTCACATCCTCACAGATATAAACATTCACCTGGTGACCCCACAGTCACATCTACACAGATATAGACATTACCCGGGTCACCCCACAGTCACATCTACACAGATATGGACATACACCTGGTCACCCAACAGTCACATCTACACAGATATGGACATTCACCTAGTGACCCCTCAGTCACTTCTACACAGATATAGACGTTCACCTGGTGACCCCACATTCACATCTACACAGATATAAACATTCACCTGCTGACCCCACATTCACATCTACACAGATATAGACATTCACCTGGTGAAACCACATTCACATCTACACAGATATAAACATTCACCTGGTGACCCCATAGTCAAATCGAGAGAGATATAGACATTCATCTGGTGACACACTCTCACATCTACACAGATATAAACATTCAACTGGTGACCCCACATTCACATCTACACCGATATAAACATTCACCTGTTGACCCCACAGTCACATCTACTCAGATATAGACTTTCACCTGGTGACACCACAGACACATCTGCACAGATACAGACTTTCACAGGGTAACCATACATTCACATCTACACGGATATGGACATTCACCTTGTGACCCCTCAGTCACTTCTACACAGATATAGACATTCACCTGGTGACCCCACATTCACATCTACACAGATATAAACATTCACCTGGTGACCCCACAGTCACATCTACACAGATATAATCATTCACCTAGTGACCCCTCAGTCACTTCTACACAGATATAGACGTTCACCTGGTGACCCCACATTCACATCTACACAGATATAAACATTCACCTGGTGACCCCACAGTCACATCTACACTGCTATAGACATTCACCCGGTGACCCCACAGTCACATCTACACAGATATAGACATTCACCTGGTGACGCCACAGTCACATCCTCACAGATATAAACATTCACCTGGTGACCCCACAGTCACATCTACACAGATATAGACATTCCCCGGGTCAGCCCACAGTCACATCTACACAGATATGGACATTCACCTGGTCACCCCACAGTCACATCTACACAGATATGGACATTCACCTAGTGACCCCTCAGTCACTTCTACACAGATTTATACATTCCCCTGGTGACCCCACATTCACATGCTCACAGATATAAACATTCACCTGGTGACGCCACATTCACATCTACACAGATATAAACATTCAGCTGGTGACCCCACAGTCACATCCACACAGATGTAGACATTCACCTGGTAACCCCACATTCACATCTACACAGATATAGACATTCACCTGGTGAAACCGCATTCACATCTACACAGATATAGACATTCACCTGGTGACCCCACAGTCACATCCACACAGATATAGACACTCACCTGGTAACCCCACATTCACATCTACACAGACATAGACATTCACCTGGTGACCCCACAGTCACATCTACTCAGATATAGACTTTCACCTGGTGACCCCACAGACACATCTGCACAGATACAGACTTTCACAGGGTAACCATACATTCACATCTACACGGATATAAACATTCACCTGGAGACCGCACATTCACATCTACACAGATATAAACATTCAACTGGTGACCCCACATTCACATCTACACGGATATAAACATTCACCTGGAGACCCCACAATCATATCTACACAGATATGGACATTCACCTGGTGACCCCACTGTCTCATCTACACAGATATAGACATTCACCTAGTGACCACTCAGTCACTTCTACACAGATATAGACATTCACCTGGTGACCCCACAGTCACATCTTCACAGAATAACATTCACCTGGTGACCCCGCAGTCACATTTAAACAGATATAAACAATCACCTGCTTATACCACAGTCACATCTACACAGATATAGACTTTCAACTGGTGACCCCACTGTCACATCTACAAAGATATAAACATTCACCTGGTGACTCCACAGTCACATCTACACTGCTATAGACATTCACCCGGTGACCCCACAGTCACATCTACACAGATATAGACATTCACCTGGTGACGCCACAGTCACATCCTCACAGATATAAACATTCACCTGGTGACCCCACAGTCACATCTACACAGATATAGACATTACCCGGGTCACCCCACAGTCACATCTACACAGATATGGACATACACCTGGTCACCCAACAGTCACATCTACACAGATATGGACATTCACCTAGTGACCCCTCAGTCACTTCTACACAGATATAGACGTTCACCTGGTGACCCCACATTCACATCTACACAGATATAAACATTCACCTGCTGACCCCACATTCACATCTACACAGATATAGACATTCACCTGGTGAAACCACATTCACATCTACACAGATATAAACATTCACCTGGTGACCCCATAGTCAAATCGAGAGAGATATAGACATTCATCTGGTGACACACTCTCACATCTACACAGATATAAACATTCAACTGGTGACCCCACATTCACATCTACACCGATATAAACATTCACCTGTTGACCCCACAGTCACATCTACTCAGATATAGACTTTCACCTGGTGACAGCACAGACACATCTGCACAGATACAGACTTTCACAGGGTAACCATACATTCACATCTACACGGATATAAACATTCACCTGGAGACCGCACATTCACATCTACACAGATATAAACATTCACCTGGTGACCCCAAAGTCACATCTACACAGATATAGACTTTCAACTGGTGACACCACCGTCACATATACACAGATATAAACATTCACCTGGTGATCCCACATTCACATCTACACAGATATAAACATTCACCTGGTGACCCCACAGTCACATCTACACAGATATAAACATTCACCTGGTGACACCACAGTCACATCTACACAGATATAGACATTCACCTGTTGACGCCACAATCATATCTACACAGATATGGACATTCACCTGGTGACCCCACAGTCTCATCTACACAGATATAGACATTCACCTAGTGACCCCACATTCACATCTACACCGATGTAAACATTCACCTGGTGACAGCACATTCACATCTACAGAGATATAAACATTCACCTGGAGACCCCAAATTCTCTACAACACTGAGATAAACGTGCACCTGGTGACGCTACATTCACATCTACACACATCTTATCATTCACCTGGTGACCCCACAGTCACATCTACACAGATATAAACATTCACCTGGGGACCCCACAGTCACATCCACACAGATATAGACATTCACCTGGTGAAACCACATTCACATCTACACAGATATAGACATTCACCTGGTGACCCCACAGTCACATCCACACAGATATAGACATTCACCTGGTAACCCCACATTCACATCTACACAGATATAAACATTCACCTGGTGAGCCCGCAGTCACATCGACACAGATATAAACAATCACCTGCTTATACCACAGTCACATCTACACAGATATAAACATTCAACTTGTGACCCCACATTCACATCTACACAGATATAAACATTCACCTGGTGACCAACCTTTCACATCTTCACAGATATAAACATTCACCTGGTGAGCCCGCAGTCACATCTACACAGATATAAACAATCACCTGCTTATACCACAGTCACATCTACTCAGATATAAACATTTAACTGGTGACCCCACAGTCACATCTACACAGATATAGACATTCACCTGGTGACCGCACAGTCACATCTACACAGATATGGACATTCATCTGGTGACCCCACAGTCACATCTACACAGATATAAACATTCACCTGGTGACCCCACAGTCACATCTACACAGATATAGACATTCACCTGGTGACCGCACAGTCACATCTACACAGATATGGACACTCATCTGGTGACCCCACAGTCACATCTGCACAGATCTAATCATTCACCTGGTGATGCCACAGTCACATCTACACAGATATAGACTTTCAATTGGTGACCCCACAGTCACATCTACACAGATATAAACATTCACCTGTTGACCACACAGTCACATCTACACTGATATAGACATTCACCTCATGACCCCACAGTCACATCTACACAGTTATAAACATTCACCTGGTGACCCCATCGTCAAATCGACAGAGATATAGACATTCAGCTGGTGACACACTCTCACATCTACACAGATATAAACATTCACCTGGTGAACACAAAGTCACATCTACACAGATATAGACTTTCAACTGGTGACCCCACAGTCACATCTACACAGATATAAACATTCACCTGGTGATCCCACATTCACATCTACACAGATATAAACATTCACCTGGTGACCCCACAGTCACATCTACACGGATATAGACTTTTCCCTGGTGACCCACAGCCACATCTACTCAGATATAGACTTTCACCTGGTGACCCCACAGGCACATCTGCACAGATACACACTTTCACAGGGTAACCATACATTCACATCTACACAGATATAAACATTCACCTGGTGACCCACCATTCACATCTTCACAGATATAGACTTTCAACTGGTGACCCCACAGTCACATCTACTCAGATATAAACATGCACCTGGTGATCCCACATTCACATCTACACAGATATAAACATTCAACTGGTGACCCAAAGTCACATCTACACAGATATAAACATTCTCCTGGTGACCCCACATTCACATTTACACAGATATAAGCATTCACCTGGCGAGCCCACATTCACATCTACACAGAGATAAACATTCACCTGTTGACCCCACAGTCACATTTACACAGATATAAACATTCACCTGGTGACCCCACAGTCACATCTACACAGATATAGACATTCATCTGGTGACCCCACAGTCACATCTACACAGATATAAACATTCACCTGGTGACCCCACAGTCACATCTGCACAGATCTAATCATTCACCTGGTGACGCCACAGTCACATCTACACAGATATAGACTTTCAATTGGTGACCCCACAGTCACATCTACACAGATATAAACATTCACCTGTTGACCACACAGTCACATCTACACTGATATAGGCATTCACCTGGTGACCGCACAGTCACATCTACACAGATATAAACATTCACCTGGTGACCCCATAGTCAAATCGACAGAGATATAGACATTCATCTCGTGACCCCACATTCACATCTACACCGATATAAACATTCACCTGGTGACCCCACAGTCACATCTACACAGATATAGACTTTCACCTGGTGACCCCACAGACACATCTGCACAGATACAGACTTTCACAGGGTATCCATACATTCACATCTACACGGATATAAACATTCACCTGGAGACCGCACATTCACATCTACACAGATATAGACATTCACCTGGTCACCTCACAGTCACATCTACACAGATATTGACATTCACCTGGTGACCCCACAGTCACATCTACACACATATAATCATTCACCTGGCGAGGCCACATTCATATCTACACAGATATAAACATTCACCTGGAGACCCCAAATTCACATCTACACAGAGATAAACATTCACCTGGTAACCCCACAGTCACATCTGCACAGATCTAAACATTCACCTGGTGACCCCACAGTCACATCTACACAGATATATACTTTCATTTGGTGACCTCACAGTCACATCTACACAGATATAAACATTCACCTGGTGACCCCACAGTCACATCTACAGAGATATAAACATTCAGCTGGTGACACCACAGTCACATCTACACAGATATAGACATTCACCTGTTGACCCCACAATCATATCTACACTGATATGGACATTCACCTGGTCACCCAACAGTCACATCTACACAGATATGGACATTCACCTAGTGATCCCTCAGTCACTTCTACACAGATATAGACGTTCACCTGGTGACCCCACATTCACATCTACACAGATATAAACATTCACCTGCTGACCCCACATTCACATCTACACAGATATAGACATTCACCTGGTGAAACCACATTCACATCTACACAGATATAAACATTCACCTGGTGACCCCATAGTCAAATCGAGAGAGATATAGACATTCATCTGGTGACACACTCTCACATCTACACAGATATAAACATTCAACTGGTGACCCTACATTCACATCTACACAGATATAAACATTCACCTGGTGACCCCACAGTCACATCTACACAGATATAAACATTCACCTGGTGACACCACAGTCACATCTACACGGATATAAATATTCACCTGGTGACCCCACAGTCACATCTACACAGATATAAACATTCACCTGGTGACCCCATACTCACATCTACACGGATATAGACTTTTCCCTGGTGATCCCACAGCCACATCTACTCAGATATAGACTTTCACCTGGTGACCCCACAGGCACATCTACAGAGATATAAACATTCACCTGGTGACCCCACAGTCACATCTACACAGATATAGACATTCACCTGGTCACCTCACAGTCACATCTACACAGATATTGACATTCACCTGGAGACCCCACAGTCACATCTACACTGCTATAGACATTCACCAGGTGACCCCTCAGTCACTTCTACACAGATATAGACATTCACCTGGTGACCCCACATTCACATCTACACAGATATAAACATTCACCTGGTGACCCCACAGTCTCATCTACACAGATATAAACATTCACCTGGTGACCCCGCAGTCACATCTACACAGATATAGACATTCACCTAGTGACCCCACATTCACATCTATACAGAAATAAACATTCACCTGGAGACCCCAAATTCTCATTTACACTGAGATAAACATTCACCTGTTGACCCCACAGTCACATCTACACAGATCTTATCATTCACCTGGTGACCCCAGAGTCAGAGCTACACAGATATAGACTTTCAATTGGTGACCCCACAGTCACATCTACACAGATATAAACATTCACCTGGTGACCCCGCAGTCACATCTACACAGATATAGACATTCACCTAGTGACCCCACATTCACATCTACACCGATGTAAACATTCACTTGGTGACAGCACATTCACATCTACAGAGATATAAACATTCCCCTGATGACCACACATGCACATCTACACAGATATAAACATTCACCTGGAGACCCCAAATTCTCTACTACATTGAGATAAACATTCACCTGGTGACCCCACAGTCAGAGCGACACAGATATAGACTTTCAATTGGTGACCCCACAGTCACATCTACACAGATATAAACATTCACCTGGTGACCCCACAGTCACATCTACACAGATATAGACATTCACCTGGTGACCCCACAGTCACCTCTGCACTGATATAGACATTAACCTGGTGACCCCACAGTCAAATCTACACAGATATAAACATTCACCTGGTGACCCCACATTCACATTTACACAGATATAAACATTCACCTGGTGACCCCATAGTCAAATCGACAGAGATATAGACATTCAGCAGGTGACACACTTTCACATCTACACAGATATAAACATTCACCTGGTGAACCCAAAGTCACATCTACACAGATATAGACTTTCAACTGGTGACCCCACAGTCACATCTACACAGATATAAACATTCACCTGGTGACCCCACAGTCACATCTACACAGATATAGACATTCATCTGGTGACCCCACAGTCACATCTGCACAGATCTAATCATTCACCTGGTGACGCCACAGTCACATCTACACAGATATAGACTTTCAATTGGTGACCCCACAGTCACATCTACACAGATATAGACATTCACCTAGTGACCCCACATTCACATCTACACCGATGTAAACATTCACTTGGTGACAGCACATTCACATCTACAGAGATATAAACATTCCCCTGATGACCACACATGCACATCTACACAGATATAAACATTCACCTGGAGACCCCAAATTCTCTACTACATTGAGATAAACATTCACCTGGTGACCCCACAGTCAGAGCGACACAGATATAGACTTTCAATTGGTGACCCCACAGTCACATCTACACAGATATAAACATTCACCTGGTGACCCCACAGTCAAATCTACACAGATATAAACATTCACCTGGTGACCCCACATTCACATTTACACAGATATAAACATTCACCTGGTGACCCCATAGTCAAATCGACAGAGATATAGACATTCAGCAGGTGACACACTTTCACATCTACACAGATATAAACATTCACCTGGTGAACCCAAAGTCACATCTACACAGATATAGACTTTCAACTGGTGACCCCACAGTCACATCTACACAGATATAAACATTCACCTGGTGACCCCACAGTCACATCTACACAGATATAGACATTCATCTGGTGACCCCACAGTCACATCTGCACAGATCTAATCATTCACCTGGTGACGCCACAGTCACATCTACACAGATATAGACTTTCAATTGGTGACCCCACAGTCACATCTACACAGATATAAACATTCACCTGTTGACCACACAGTCACATCTACACTGATATACACATTCACCTCGTGACCCCACAGTCACATCTACACAGATATAAACATTCACCTGGTGACCCCATAGTCAAATTGACAGATATATAGACATTCAGCTGGTGACACGCTCTCACATCTACACAGATATAAACATTCACCTGGTGAACCAAAAGTCACATCTACACAGATATAGACTTTCAACTGGTGACCCCACAGTCACATATACACAGATATAAACATTCACCTGGTGATCCCACATTCACATCTACACAGATATAAACATTCACCTGGTGACCCCACAGTCACATCTACAGAGATATAAACATTCACCTGGTGACCCCACAGTCACATCTACACAGATATAAACATTCACCTGGTGACACCACAGTCACATCTACACAGACATGGACATTCACCTGGTGACCCAACAGTCTCATCTACACAGATATACACATTTACCTAGTGACCCCTCAGTCACTTCTACACAGATATAGACATTCACCTGGTGACCCCACATTCACATCTACACAGATATAAACATTCACCTGGTGACCCCACAGTCTCATCTACACAGATATAAACATTCACCTGGTGACCCCGCAGTCACATCTACACAGATATAGACATTCACCTAGTGACCCCACATTCACATCTATACAGAAATAAACATTCACCTGGAGACCCCAAATTCTCATTTACACTGAGATAAACATTCACCTGTTGACCCCACAGTCACATCTACACAGATCTTATCATTCACCTGGTGACCCCAGAGTCAGAGCTACACAGATATAGACTTTCAATTGGTGACCCCACAGTCACATCTACACAGATATAAACATTCACCTGGTGACCCCGCAGTCACATCTACACAGATATAGACATTCACCTACTGACCCCACATTCACATCTACACCGATGTAAACATTCACCTGGTGACAGCACATTCACATCTACAGAGATATAAACATTCCCCTGATGACCACACATGCACATCTACACAGATATAAACATTCACCTGGAGACCCCAAATTCTCTACTACACTGAGATAAACATTCACCTGGTGACCCCACAGTCAGAGCGACACAGATATAGACTTTCAATTGGTGACCCCACAGTCACATCTACACAGATATAAACATTCACCTGGTGACCCCACAGTCACATCTACACAGATATAGACATTCACCTGGTGACCCCACAGTCACCTCTGCACTGATATAGACATTAACCTGGTGACCCCACAGTCAAATCTACACAGATATAAACATTCACCTGGTGACCCCACATTCACATTTACACAGATATAAACATTCACCTGGTGACCCCATAGTCAAATCGACAGAGATATAGACATTCAGCAGGTGACACACTTTCACATCTACACAGATATAAACATTCACCTGGTGAACCCAAAGTCACATCTACACAGATATAGACTTTCAACTGGTGACCCCACAGTCACATATACACAGATATAAACATTCACCTGGTGACCCCACAGTCACATCTACACAGATATAAACATTCACCTGGTGACCCCACAGTCACATCTACAGAGATATAAACATTCACCTGGTGACCCCACAGTCAAATCTACACAGATATAAACATTCACCTGGTGAACCCAAAGTCACATCTACACAGATATAAACATTCACCTGGTGACCCCACAGTCACATCTACAGAGATATAAACATTCACCTGGTGACCCCACAGTCACATCTACACAGATATAAACATTCACCTGGTGACCCCACAGTCACATCTACAGAGATATAAACATTCACCTGGTGACCCCACAGTCACATCTACACAGATATAGACATTCATCTGGTGACCCCACAGTCACATCTGCACAGATCTAATCATTCACCTGGTGACGCCACAGTCACATCTACACAGATATAGACTTTCAATTGGTGACCCCACAGTCACATCTACACAGATATAAACATTCACCTGTTGACCACACAGTCACATCTACACTGATATACACATTCACCTCGTGACCCCACAGTCACATCTACACAGATATAAACATTCACCTGGTGACCCCACAGTCAAATTGACAGATATATAGACATTCAGCTGGTGACACGCTCTCACATCTACACAGATATAAACATTCACCTGGTGAACCAAAAGTCACATCTACACAGATATAGACTTTCAACTGATGACCCCACAGTCACATATACACAGATATAAACATTCACCTGGTGATCCCACATTCACATCTACACAGATATAAACATTCACCTGGTGACCCCACAGTCACATCTACAGAGATATAAACATTCACCTGGTGACCCCACAGTCACATCTACACAGATATAAACATTCACCTGGTGACACCACAGTCACATCTACACAGACATGGACATTCACCTGGTGACCCAACAGTCTCATCTACACAGATATACACATTTACCTAGTGACCCCTCAGTCACTTCTACACAGATATAGACATTCACCTGGTGACCCCACATTCACATCTACACAGATATAAACATTCACCTGGTGACCCCACAGTCTCATCTACACAGATATAAACATTCACCTGGTGACCCCGCAGTCACATCTACACAGATATAGACATTCACCTAGTGACCCCACATTCACATCTATACAGAAATAAACATTCACCTGGAGACCCGAAATTCTCATTTACACTGAGATAAACATTCACCTGTTGACCCCACAGTCACATCTACACAGATCTTATCATTCACCTGGTGATCCCAGAGTCAGAGCTACACAGATATAGACTTTCAATTGGTGACCCCACAGTCACATCTACACAGATATAAACATTCACCTGGTGACCCCGCAGTCACATCTACACAGATATAGACATTCACCTACTGACCCCACATTCACATCTACACCGATGTAAACATTCACCTGGTGACAGCACATTCACATCTACAGAGATATAAACATTCCCCTGATGACCACACATGCACATCTACACAGATATAAACATTCACCTGGAGACCCCAAATTCTCTACTACACTGAGATAAACATTCACCTGGTGACCCCACAGTCAGAGCGACACAGATATAGACTTTCAATTGGTGACCCCACAGTCACATCTACACAGATATAAACATTCACCTGGTGACCCCACAGTCACATCTACACAGATATAGACATTCACCTGGTGACCCCACAGTCACCTCTGCACTGATATAGACATTAACCTGGTGACCCCACAGTCAAATCTACACAGATATAAACATTCACCTGGTGACCCCACATTCACATTTACACAGATATAAACATTCACCTGGTGAACCCATAGTCAAATCGACAGAGATATAGACATTCAGCAGGTGACACACTTTCACATCTACACAGATATAAACATTCACCTGGTGAACCCAAAGTCACATCTACACAGATATAGACTTTCAACTGGTGACCCCACAGTCACATATACACAGATATAAACATTCACCTGGTGACCCCACAGTCACATCTACACAGATATAAACATTCACCTGGTGACCCCACAGTCACATCTACAGAGATATAAACATTCACCTGGTGACCCCACAGTCAAATCTACACAGATATAAACATTCACCTGGTGAACCCAAAGTCACATCTACACAGATATAAACATTCACCTGGTGACCCCACAGTCACATCTACAGAGATATAAACATTCACCTGGTGACCCCACAGTCACATCTACACAGATATAAACATTCACCTGGTGACCCCACAGTCACATCTACAGAGATATAAACATTCACCTGGTGACCCCACAGTCACATCTACACAGATATAAACATTCACCTGGTGACACCACAGTCACATCTACACAGATATAGACATTCACCTGGTGACCCCACAGTCTCATCTACACAGATATAGGCATTCACCTGGTGACCCCACATTCACATCTACACAGATATAAACATTCACCTGGTGACCCCACAGTCTCATCTACACAGATATAAACATTCACCTGGTGACCCCGCAGTCACATCTACACAGATATAGACATTCATCTAGTGACCCCACATTCACATCAACACCGATGTAAACATTCACCTGGTGACAGCACATTCACATCTACAGAGATATAAACATTCCCCTGATGACCACACATGCACATCTACACAGATATAAACATTCACCTGGAGACCCCAAATTCTCTACTACACTGAGATAAACATTCACCTGGTGACGCCACATTCACATCTACAGAGGTATAAACATTCCCCTGGTGACCACACATTCACATCTACACAGATATAAACATTCACCTGGAGACCCCAAATTCTCATTTACACAGAGATAAACATTCACCTGTTGACCCCACAGTCACATCTACACAGATCTTATCATTCACCTGGTGACCCCACAGTCAGAGCTACACAGATATAGACTTTCAATTGGTGACCCCACAGTCACATCTACACAGATATAAACATTCTCCTGGTGACCCCACATTCACATTTACACAGATATAAACATTCACCTGGTGACCCCACATTCACATCTACACAGATATATACATTCACCTGGTGACCCCGAATACACATCTACACAGATATAATCATTCACCTTGTAACCCCACAGTCACATCTACACAGATATAGACTTTCAATTAGTGACCCCACAGTCACATCTACACAGATATACACATTCACCTCTTGACCCCACAGTCACATCTACACGGATATAAATATTCACCTGGTGACCCCACAGTCACATCTACACAGATATAAACATTCACCTGGTGACCCCATACTCACATCTACACGGATATAGACTTTTCCCTGGTGATCCCACAGCCACATCTACTCAGATATAGACTTTCACCTGGTGACCCCACAGGGACATCTGCACAGATACAGACTTTCACAGGGTAACCATACATTCACATATACACAGATATAAACATTCACCTGGTGACCCACCATTCACATCTTCACAGATATAGACTTTCAACTGGTGACCCCACAGTCACATCTACTCAGATATAAACATACACCTGGTGATCCCACATTCACATCTACACAGATATAAACATTCAACTGGTGACCCCACAGTCACATCTACACTGATATAGACATTCACCTGGTGACCCCACATTCACATCAACACCGATGTAAACATTCACCTGGTGACAGCACATTCAGATCTACAGAGATATAAACATTCCCCTGATGACCACACATGCACATCTACACAGATATAAACATTCACCTGGAGACCCCAAATTCTCTACTACACTGAGATAAACATTCACCTGGTGACGCCACATTCACATCTACAGAGTTATAAACATTCCCATGGTGACCACACATTCACATCTACACAGATATAAACATTCACCTGGAGACCCCAAATTCTCATTTACACAGAGATAAACATTCACCTGTTGACCCCACAGTCACATCTACACAGATCTTATCATTCACCTGGTGACCCCAGAGTCAGAGCTACACAGATATAGACTTTCAATTGGTGACCCCACAGTCACATCTACACAGATATAAACATTCTCCTGGTGACCCCACATTCACATTTACACAGATATAATCATTCACCTGGTGACCCCACATTCACATCTACACAGATATATACATTCACCTGGTGACCCCAAATTCACATCTGCACAGAGATAAACATTCACCTGGTAACCCCACAGTCACATCTGCACAGATCTAATCATTCACCTGGTGACCCCACAGTCACATCTACACAGATATAGACTTTCAATTGGTGACCCCACAGTCACATCTACACACATATACACATTCACCTCTTGACCCCACATTCACATCAATACAGAAATAAACATTCACCTGGAGACCCCAAATTCTCATTTACACTGAGATAAACATTCACCTGTTGACCCCACAGTCACATCTACACAGATCTTATCATTCACCTGGTGACCCCAGAGTCAGAGCTACACAGATATAGACTTTCAATTGGTGACCCCACAGTCACATCTACACAGATATAAACATTCACCTGGTGACCCCGCAGTCACATCTACACAGATATAGACATTCACCTAGTGACCCCACATTCACATCTACACCAATGTAAACATTCACCTGGTGACAGCACATTCACATCTACAGAGATATAAACATTCCCCTGATGACCACACATGCACATCTACACAGATATAAACATTCACCTGGAGACCCCAAATTCTCTACTACACTGAGATAAACATTCACCTGGTGACCCCACAGTCAGAGCGACACAGATATAGACTTTCAATTGGTGACCCCATAGTCACATCTACACAGATATAAACATTCACCTGGTGACCCCACAGTCACATCTACACAGATATAGACATTCACCTGGTGACCCCACAGTCACCTCTGCACTGATATAGACATTAACCTGGTGACCCCACAGTCAAATCTACACAGATATAAACATTCACCTGGTGACCCCACATTCACATTTACACAGATATAAACATTCACCTGGTGACCCCATAGTCAAATCGACAGAGATATAGACATTCAGCAGGTGACACACTTTCACATCTACACAGATATAAACATTCACCTGGTGAACCCAAAGTCACATCTACACAGATATAGACTTTCAACTGGTGACCCCACAGTCACATATACACAGATATAAACATTCACCTGGTGACCCCACAGTCACATCTACACAGATATAAACATTCACCTGGTGACCCCACAGTCACATCTACAGAGATATAAACATTCACCTGGTGACCCCACAGTCAAATCTACACAGATATAAACATTCACCTGGTGAACCCAAAGTCACATCTACACAGATATAAACATTCACCTGGTGACCCCACAGTCACATCTACAGAGATATAAACATTCACCTGGTGACCCCACAGTCACATCTACACAGATATAAACATTCACCTGGTGACCCCACAGTCACATCTACAGAGATATAAACATTCACCTGGTGACCCCACAGTCACATCTACACAGATATAAACATTCACCTGGTGACACCACAGTCACATCTACACAGATATAGACATTCACCTGGTGACCCCACAGTCTCATCTACACAGATATAGGCATTCACCTGGTGACCCCACATTCACATCTACACAGATATAAACATTCACCTGGTGACCCCACAGTCTCATCTACACAGATATAAACATTCACCTGGTGACCCCGCAGTCACATCTACACAGATATAGACATTCATCTAGTGACCCCACATTCACATCAACACCGATGTAAACATTCACCTGGTGACAGCACATTCACATCTACAGAGATATAAACATTCCCCTGATGACCACACATGCACATCTACACAGATATAAACATTCACCTGGAGACCCCAAATTCTCTACTACACTGAGATAAACATTCACCTGGTGACGCCACATTCACATCTACAGAGGTATAAACATTCCCCTGGTGACCACACATTCACATCTACACAGATATAAACATTCACCTGGAGACCCCAAATTCTCATTTACACAGAGATAAACATTCACCTGTTGACCCCACAGTCACATCTACACAGATCTTATCATTCACCTGGTGACCCCACAGTCAGAGCTACACAGATATAGACTTTCAATTGGTGACCCCACAGTCACATCTACACAGATATAAACATTCTCCTGGTGACCCCACATTCACATTTACACAGATATAAACATTCACCTGGTGACCCCACATTCACATCTACACAGATATATACATTCACCTGGTGACCCCGAATACACATCTACACAGATATAATCATTCACCTTGTAACCCCACAGTCACATCTACACAGATATAGACTTTCAATTAGTGACCCCACAGTCACATCTACACAGATATACACATTCACCTCTTGACCCCACAGTCACATCTACACGGATATAAATATTCACCTGGTGACCCCACAGTCACATCTACACAGATATAAACATTCACCTGGTGACCCCATACTCACATCTACACGGATATAGACTTTTCCCTGGTGATCCCACAGCCACATCTACTCAGATATAGACTTTCACCAGGTGACCCCACAGGGACATCTGCACAGATACAGACTTTCACAGGGTAACCATACATTCACATATACACAGATATAAACATTCACCTGGTGACCCACCATTCACATCTTCACAGATATAGACTTTCAACTGGTGACCCCACAGTCACATCTACTCAGATATAAACATACACCTGGTGATCCCACATTCACATCTACACAGATATAAACATTCAACTGGTGACCCCACAGTCACATCTACACTGATATAGACATTCACCTGGTGACCCCACATTCACATCAACACCGATGTAAACATTCACCTGGTGACAGCACATTCAGATCTACAGAGATATAAACATTCCCCTGATGACCACACATGCACATCTACACAGATATAAACATTCACCTGGAGACCCCAAATTCTCTACTACACTGAGATAAACATTCACCTGGTGACGCCACATTCACATCTACAGAGTTATAAACATTCCCATGGTGACCACACATTCACATCTACACAGATATAAACATTCACCTGGAGACCCCAAATTCTCATTTACACAGAGATAAACATTCACCTGTTGACCCCACAGTCACATCTACACAGATCTTATCATTCACCTGGTGACCCCAGAGTCAGAGCTACACAGATATAGACTTTCAATTGGTGACCCCACAGTCACATCTACACAGATATAAACATTCTCCTGGTGACCCCACATTCACATTTACACAGATATAATCATTCACCTGGTGACCCCACATTCACATCTACACAGATATATACATTCACCTGGTGACCCCAAATTCACATCTGCACAGAGATAAACATTCACCTGGTAACCCCACAGTCACATCTGCACAGATCTAATCATTCACCTGGTGACCCCACAGTCACATCTACACAGATATAGACTTTCAATTGGTGACCCCACAGTCACATCTACACACATATACACATTCACCTCTTGACCCCACATTCACATCAATACAGAAATAAACATTCACCTGGAGACCCCAAATTCTCATTTACACTGAGATAAACATTCACCTGTTGACCCCACAGTCACATCTACACAGATCTTATCATTCACCTGGTGACCCCAGAGTCAGAGCTACACAGATATAGACTTTCAATTGGTGACCCCACAGTCACATCTACACAGATATAAACATTCACCTGGTGACCCCGCAGTCACATCTACACAGATATAGACATTCACCTAGTGACCCCACATTCACATCTACACCGATGTAAACATTCACCTGGTGACAGCACATTCACATCTACAGAGATATAAACATTCCCCTGATGACCACACATGCACATCTACACAGATATAAACATTCACCTGGAGACCCCAAATTCTCTACTACACTGAGATAAACATTCACCTGGTGACCCCACAGTCAGAGCGACACAGATATAGACTTTCAATTGGTGACCCCACAGTCACATCTACACAGATATAAACATTCACCTGGTGACCCCACAGTCACATCTACACAGATATAGACATTCACCTGGTGACCCCACAGTCACCTCTGCACTGATATAGACATTAACCTGGTGACCCCACAGTCAAATCTACACAGATATAAACATTCACCTGGTGACCCCACATTCACATTTACACAGATATAAACATTCACCTGGTGACCCCATAGTCAAATCGACAGAGATATAGACATTCAGCAGGTGACACACTTTCACATCTACACAGATATAAACATTCACCTGGTGAACCCAAAGTCACATCTACACAGATATAGACTTTCAACTGGTGACCCCACAGTCACATATACACAGATATAAACATTCACCTGGTGACCCCACAGTCACATCTACACAGATATAAACATTCACCTGGTGACCCCACAGTCACATCTACAGAGATATAAACATTCACCTGGTGACCCCACAGTCAAATCTACACAGATATAAACATTCACCTGGTGAACCCAAAGTCACATCTACACAGATATAAACATTCACCTGGTGACCCCACAGTCACATCTACAGAGATATAAACATTCACCTGGTGACCCCACAGTCACATCTACACAGATATAAACATTCACCTGGTGACCCCACAGTCACATCTACAGAGATATAAACATTCACCTGGTGACCCCACAGTCACATCTACACAGATATAAACATTCACCTGGTGACACCACAGTCACATCTACACAGATATAGACATTCACCTGGTGACCCCACAGTCTCATCTACACAGATATAGGCATTCACCTGGTGACCCCACATTCACATCTACACAGATATAAACATTCACCTGGTGACCCCACAGTCTCATCTACACAGATATAGACATTCACCTGGTGACCCCGCAGTCACATCTACACAGATATAGACATTCATCTAGTGACCCCACATTCACATCAACACCGATGTAAACATTCACCTGGTGACAGCACATTCACATCTACAGAGATATAAACATTCCCCTGATGACCACACATGCACATCTACACAGATATAAACATTCACCTGGAGACCCCAAATTCTCAACTACACTGAGATAAACATTCACCTGTTGACCCCACAGTCACATCTACACAGATCTTATCATTCACCTGGTGACCCCACAGTCAGAGCTACACAGATATAGACTTTCAATTGGTGACCCCACAGTCACATCTACACAGATATAAACATTCTCCTGGTGACCCCACATTCACATTTACACAGATATAAACATTCACCTGGTGACCCCACATTCACATCTACACAGATATATACATTCACCTGGTGACCCCGAATACACATCTACACAGATATAATCATTCACCTTGTAACCCCACAGTCACATCTACACAGATATAGACTTTCAATTAGTGACCCCACAGTCACATCTACACAGATATACACATTCACCTCTTGACCCCACAGTCACATCTACACGGATATAAATATTCACCTGGTGACCCCACAGTCACATCTACACAGATATAAACATTCACCTGGTGACCCCATACTCACATCTACACGGATATAGACTTTTCCCTGGTGATCCCACAGCCACATCTACTCAGATATAGACTTTCACCTGGTGACCCCACAGGGACATCTGCACAGATACAGACTTTCACAGGGTAACCATACATTCACATATACACAGATATAAACATTCACCTGGTGACCCACCATTCACATCTTCACAGATATAGACTTTCAACTGGTGACCCCACAGTCACATCTACTCAGATATAAACATACACCTGGTGATCCCACATTCACATCTACACAGATATAAACATTCAACTGGTGACCCCACAGTCACATCTACACTGATATAGACATTCACCTGGTGACCCCACATTCACATCAACACCGATGTAAACATTCACCTGGTGACAGCACATTCAGATCTACAGAGATATAAACATTCCCCTGATGACCACACATGCACATCTACACAGATATAAACATTCACCTGGAGACCCCAAATTCTCTACTACACTGAGATAAACAGTCACCTGGTGACGCCACATTCACATCTACAGAGTTATAAACATTCCCCTGGTGACCACACATTCACATCTACACAGATATAAACATTCACCTGGAGACCCCAAATTCTCATTTACACAGAGATAAACATTCACCTGTTGACCCCACAGTCACATCTACACAGATCTTATCATTCACCTGGTGACCCCAGAGTCAGAGCTACACAGATATAGACTTTCAATTGGTGACCCCACAGTCACATCTACACAGATATAAACATTCTCCTGGTGACCCCACATTCACATTTACACAGATATAATCATTCACCTGGTGACCCCACATTCACATCTACACAGATATATACATTCACCTGGTGACCCCAAATTCACATCTGCACAGAGATAAACATTCACCTGGTAACCCCACAGTCACATCTGCACAGATCTAATCATTCACCTGGTGACCCCACAGTCACATCTACACAGATATAGACTTTCAATTGGTGACCCCACAGTCACATCTACACAGATATACACATTCACCTCTTGACCCCACAGTCACATCTACACGGATATAAATATTCACCTGGTGACCCCACAGTCACATCTACACAGATATAAACATTCACCTGGTGACCCCATACTCACATCTACACGGATATAGACTTTTCCCTGGTGATCCCACAGCCACATCTACTCAGATATAGGCTTTCACCTGGTGACCCCACAGGCACATCTGCACAGATACAGACTTTCACAGGGTAACCATACATTCACATCTACACAGATATAAACATTCACCTGGTGACACACCATTCACATCTTCACTGATATAAACATTCAACTGGTGACCCCACAGTCACATCTACACAGATATAGACATTCACCTGGTGACCCCACAGTCACATCCACACAGATATAAACATTCACCTGGTGACCCCACAGTCACATCTACACAGATATAGGCATTCACCTGGTGACCGCACAGTCACATCTGCACAAATATAAACATTTACCTGGTGAACCCGCAGTCACATCTACACAGAATAACATTCACCTGGTAACCCCACAGTCACATCCACACAGATATAAACATTCACCTGGTAACCACACAGTCACATCTGCACAGATCTAATCATTCACCTGGTGACCCCACAGTCACATCTATACAGATATAGACTTTCAATTGGTGACCCAACAGTCACATCTACACAAATATACACATTCACCTCTTGACCCCACAGTCACATCTACATGGATATAAATATGCACCTGGTGACCCCACAGTCACATCTACACAGATATAAACATTCACCTGGTGACCCCATACTCACATCTACACGGATATAGACTTTTCCCTGGTGATCCCACAGCCACATCTACTCAGATATAGACTTTCACCTGGTGACCCCACAGGACATCTACACAGATATAGACATTCACCTGGTGACGCCACAGTCACATCCTCACAGATGTAAACTTTCACCTGGTGACCCCACAGTCACATCTACACAGATATAGACATTCACCTGGTCACCTCACAGTCACATCTACACAGATATTGACATACACATGGTGACCCCGCAATCAAATCTACACAGATATATACATTCACCTGGTGACCCCACAGTCACATCTACACAGATAAAACATTCTCCTGGTGACCCCACATTCACATTTACACAGATATAAGCATTCACCTGGCGAGCCCACATTCACATCTACACAGATATAAACATTCACCTGGAGACCCCAAATTCACATCTACACAGAGATAAACATTCACCTGATAACCCCACAGTCACATCTGCACAGATCTAATCATTCACCTGGTGACCCCACAGTCACATCTACACAGATATAGACTTTCATTTGGTGACCTCACAGTCACATCTACACGGATATAAACATTCACCTGGTGATCCAACATTCACATCTACACAGATATAAACATTCAACTGGTGACCACACAGTCACATCTACAGAGATATAAACATTCACCTGGTGACCCCACGGTCACATCTACACAGATATAAACATTCACCTGGTGACACCACAGTCACATCTACACAGATATAGACATTCACCTGTTGACCCCACAATCATATCTACACAGATATGGACATTCACCTGGTGACCCCACAGTCTCATCTACACAGATATAGACATTCACCTAGTGACCCCTCAGTCACTTCTACACAGATATAGACATTCACCTGGTGACCCCACAGTCACATCTTCACAGAATAACATTCACCTGGTGACCCCGCAGTCACATTTACACAGATATAAACAATCACCTGCTTATACCACAGTCACATCTACACAGATATAGACTTTCAACTGGTGACCCCACAGTCACATCTACAAAGATTTCAACATTCACCTGGTGACCCCATAGTCACATCTACACTGCTATAGACATTCACCCGGTGACCCGACAGTCACATCTACACAGATATAGACATTCACCTGGTGACGCCACAGTCACATCCTCACAGATATAAACATTCACCTGGTGACCCCACAGTCACATCTACACAGATAAAGACATTCCCCGGGTCACCCCACAGTCACATCTACACAGATATGGACATTCACCTGGTAACCCCAGAGTCACATCTACACAGATATGGACATTCACCTAGTGACCCCTCAGTCACTTCTACACAGATATAGACATTCACCTGGTGACCCCACATTCACATCTACACAGATATAAACATTAACCTGGTGACCCCACAGTCACATCTACACTGCTATAGACATTCACCCGGTGACCCCACAGTCACATCTACACAGATATAGACATTCACCTGGTGACGCCACAGTCACACCCTCACAGATATAAACATTTACCTGGTGACCCCACAGTCACATCTACACAGATATAGACATTCCCCAGGTCACCCCACAGTCACATCTACACAGATATGGACATTCACCTGGTCACCCCACAGTAACATCTACACAGATATGGACATTCACCTAGTGACCCCTCAGTCACTTCTACACATATTTATACATTCCCCTGGTGACCCCACATTCACATCCTCACAGATATAAACATTCACCTGGTGACCCCACATTCACATCTACACAGATATAAACATTCAGCTGGTGACCCCACAGTCACATCCACACAGATGTAGACATTCACCTGGTAACCCCACATTCACATCTACACAGATATAGGAATTCACCTGGTGACCGCACAGTCACATCTACACAGATATAAACATTCACCTGTGGACCCCACAGTCACATCCACACAGATATAGACATTCACCTGGTGACCCCACAGTCACATCTACTCAGATATAGACATTCATCTGGTGACCCCACAGTCACATCTACACAGATATAAACATTCACCTGGTGACCCCACAGTCACATCTACACAGATATAAACATTCACCTGGTGACCCCACAGTCACATCTACACAGATATAGACATTCACCTGGTGACCCCACAGTCACCTCTACACTAATATAGACATTAACCTGGTGACCCCACAGTCAAATCTACACAGATATAAACATTCACCTGGTGACCCCACATTCACATTTACACAGATATAAACATTCACCTGGTGACCCCATAGTCAAATCGACAGAGATATAGACATTCAGCTGGTGACACACTCTCACATCTACACAGATATAAACATTCACCTGGTGAACCCAAAGTCACATCTACACAGATATAGACTTTCAACTGGTGACCCCACAGTCACATATACACAGATATAAACATTCACCTGGTGATCCCACATTCACATCTACACAGATATAAACATTCACCTGGTGACCCCACAGTCACATCTACAGAGATATAAACATTCACCTGGTGACCCCACAGTCACATCTACACAGATATAAACATTCTCCTGGTGACCCCACATTCACATTTACACAGATATAAACATTCACCTGGTGACCCCATAGTGAAATCGACAGAGATATAGACATTCAGCTGGTGACACACTCTCACATCTACACAGATATAAACATTCACCTGGTGAACCCAAAGTCACATCTACACAGATATAGACTTTCAACTGGTGACCCCACAGTCACATATACACAGATATAAACATTCACCTGGTGATCACACATTCACATCTACAGAGATATAAACATTCACCTGGTGACCCCACAGTCACATCTACAGAGATATAAACATTCACCTGGTGACCCCACAGTCACATCTACACAGATATAGACATTCACCTAGTGACCCCTCAGTCACTTCTACACAGATATAGACATTCACCTGGTGACCCCACAGTCACATCTTCACAGAATAACATTCACCTGGTGACCCCGCAGTCACATTTACACAGATACAAACAATCACCTGCTTATACCACAGTCACATCTACACAGATATAGACTTTCAACTGGTGACCCCACATTCACATCTACAAAGATATAAACATTCACCTGGTGACAAAACAGTCACATCTACACTGCTATAGACATTCACCCGGTGACCCCACAGTCACATCTACACAGATATAGACATTCACCTCGTGACCCCACAGTCACATCTACACAGATATAGACATTCCCCAGGTCACCCCACAGTCACATCTACACAGATATGGACATTCACCTGGTCACCCCACAGTAACATCTACACAGATATGGACATTCACCTAGTGACCCCTCAGTCACTTCTACACATATTTATACATTCCCCTGGTGACCCCACATTCACATCCTCTCAGATATAAACATTCACCTGGTGACCCCACATTCACATCTACACATATATAAACATTCAGCTGGTGACCCCACAGTCACATCCACACAGATGTAGACATTCACCTGGTAACCCCACATTCACATCTACACAGATATAGGAATTCACCTGGTGACCGCACAGTCACATCTACACAGATATAAACATTCACCTGGGGACCCCACAGTCACATCCACACAGATATAGACATTCACCTGGTGACCCCACAGTCACATCTACACAGATATAAACATTCACCTCGTGACCCCACAGTCACATCTACACAGATATAGACATTCATCTGGTGACCCCACAGTCACATCTACACAGATATAAACATTCACCTGGTGACCCCACAGTCACATCTACACAGATAAAGACATTCACCTGGTGACCCCACAGTCACCTCTACACTGATATAGACATTAACCTGGTGACCCCACAGTCAAATCTACACAGATATAAACATTCACCTGGTGACCCCACATTCACATTTACACAGATATAAACATTCACCTGGTGACCCCATAGTCAAATCGACAGAGATATAGACATTCAGCTGGTGACACACTCTCACATCTACACAGATATAAACATTCACCTGGTGAACCCAAAGTCACATCTACACAGATATAGACTTTCAACTGGTGACCCCACAGTCACATATACACAGATATAAACATTCACCTGGTGATCCCACATTCACATCTACACAAATATAAACATTCACCTGGTGACCCCACAGTCACATCTGCAGAGATATAAACATTCACCTGGTGACCCCACAGTCACATCTACAGAGA
The DNA here is from genome assembly GCF_030144855.1 of Hypanus sabinus. Taxonomy (NCBI): domain Eukaryota; kingdom Metazoa; phylum Chordata; class Chondrichthyes; order Myliobatiformes; family Dasyatidae; genus Hypanus; species Hypanus sabinus. The sequence goes on along the minus strand of NC_082721.1, from coordinate 58,063,442 downwards.
TATAAACATTCACCTGGTGACCCCACAGTCACATCTACACAGATATAAACATTCACCTGGTGACACCACAGTCACATCTACACAGATGTAGACATTCACCTGGTAACCCCACATTCACATCTACACAGATATAGGAATTCACCTGGTGACCCCACAGTCACATCTACACAGATATAAACATTCACCTGGTGACCCCACAGTCACATCTACACAGATATAGACATTCCCCGGGTCACCCCACAGTCACATCTACACAGATATGGACATTCACCTGGTGACCCCACAGTCACATCTACACAGATATAGACATTCCCCAGGTCACCCCACAGTAACATCTACACAGATATGGACATTCACCTAGTGACCCCTCAGTCACTTCTACACATATTTATACATTCCCCTGGTGACCCCACATTCACATCCTCTCAGATATAAACATTCACCTGGTGACCCCACATTCACATCTACACATATATAAACATTCAGCTGGTGACCCCACAGTCACATCCACACAGATGTAGACATTCACCTGGTAACCCCACATTCACATCTACACAGATATAGGAATTCACCTGGTGACCGCACAGTCACATCTACACAGATATAAACATTCACCTGGGGACCCCACAGTCACATCCACACAGATATAGACATTCACCTGGTGACCCCACAGTCACATCTACACAGATATAAACATTCACCTCGTGACCCCACAGTCACATCTACACAGATATAGACATTCACCTGGTGACCCCACAGTCACCTCTACACTGATATAGACATTAACCTGGTGACCCCACAGTCAAATCTACACAGATATAAACATTCACCTGGTGACCCCACATTCACATTTACACAGATATAAACATTCACCTGGTGACCCCATAGTCAAATCGACAGAGATATAGACATTCAGCTGGTGACACACTCTCACATCTACACAGATATAAACATTCACCTGGTGAACCCAAAGTCACATCTACACAGATATAGACTTTCAACTGGTGACCCCACAGTCACATATACACAGATATAAACATTCACCTGGTGATCCCACATTCACATCTACACAGATATAAACATTCACCTGGTGACCCCACAGTCACATCTACGGAGATATAAACATTCACCTGGTGACACCACAGTCACATCTACACAGATATAGACATTCACCTAGTGACCCCTCAGTCACTTCTACACAGATATAGACATTCACCTGGTGACCCCACAGTCACATCTTCACAGAATAACATTCACCTGGTGACCCCGCAGTCACATTTACACAGATATAAACAATCACCTGCTTATACCACAGTCACATCTACACAGATATAGACTTTCAACTGGTGACCCCACAGTCACATCTACAAAGATATAAACATTCACCTGGTGACCCCACAGTCACATCTACACTGCTATAGAAATTCACCCGGTGACCCCACAGTCACATCTACACAGATATAGACATTCACCTGGTGACGCCACAGTCACATCCTCACAGATATAAACATTCACCTGGTGACCCCACAGTCACATCTACACAGATATAGACATTCCCCGGGTCACCCCACAGTCACATCTACACAGATATGGACATTCACCTGGTAACCCCACAGTCACATCTACACAGATATGGACATTCACCTAGTGACCCCTCAGTCACTTCTACACAGATATAGACATTCACCTGGTGAACCCACATTCACATCTACACAGATATAAACATTCACCTGGTGACCCCACAGTCACATCTACACAGATATAATCATTCACCTAGTGACCCCTCAGACACTTCTACACAGATATAGACATTCACCTGGTGACCCCACATTCACATCTACACAGATATAAACATTAACCTGGTGACCCCACAGTCACATCTACACTGCTATAGACATTCACCCGGTGACCCCACAGTCACATCTACACAGATATAGACATTCACCTGGTGACGCCACAGTCACATCCTCACAGATTTTAACATTTACCTGGTGACCCCACAGTCACATCTACACAGATATAGACATTCCCCGGGTCACCCCACAGTCACATCTACACAGATATGGACATTCACCTGGTCACCCCACAATAACATCTACACAGATATGGACATTCACCTAGTGACCCCTCAGTCACTTCTACACATATTTATACATTCCCCTGGTGACCCCACATTCACATCCTCACAGATATAAACATTCACCTGGTGACCCCACATTCACATCTACACAGATATAAACATTCAGCTGGTGACCCCACAGTCACATACACACAGATGTAGACATTCACCTGGTAACCCCACATTCACATTTACACAGATATAGGAATTCACCTGGTGACCGCACAGTCACATCTACACAGATATAAACATTCACCTGGTGACCCCACAGTCACCTCTACACTGATATAGACATTAACCTGGTGACCCCACAGTCAAATCTACACAGATATAAACATTCACCTGGTGACCCCACATTCACATTTACACAGAAATAAACATTCACCTGGTGACCCCATAGTCAAATCGACAGAGATATAGACATTCAGCTGGTGACACACTCTCACATCTACACAGATATAAACATTCACCTGGTGAACCCAAAGTCACATCTACACAGATATAGACTTTCAACTGGTGACCCCACAGTCACATATACACAGATATAAACATTCACCTGTTGACCCCATAGTGAAATCGACAGAGATATAGACATTCAGCTGGTGACACACTCTCACATCTACACAGATATAAACATTCACCTGGTGAACCCAAAGTTACATCTACACAGATATAGACTTTCAACTGGTGACCCCACAGTCACATATACACAGATATAAACATTCACCTGGTGATCCCACATTCACATCTACACAGATACAGACATTCACCTAGTGACCCCTCAGTCACTTCTACACAGATATAGACATTCACCTGGTGACCCCACAGTCACATCTTCACAGAATAACATTCACCTGGTGACCCCGCAGTCACATTTACACAGATATAAACAATCACCTGCTTATACCACAGTCACATCTACACAGATATAGACTTTCAACTGGTGACCCCACAGTCACATCTACAAAGATATAAACATTCACCTGGTGACCCCACAGTCACATCTACACTGCTATAGACATTCACCCGGTGACCCCACAGTCACATCTACACAGATATAGACATTCACCTGGTGACGCCACAGTCACATCCTCACAGATATAAACATTCACCTGGTGACCCCACAGTCACATCTACACAGATATAGACATTCCCCGGGTCACCCCACAGTCACATCTACACAGATATGGACATTCACCTGGTAACCCCACAGTCACATCTACACAGATATGCACATTCACCTAGTGACCCCTCAGTCACTTCTACACAGATATAGACATTCACCTGGTGACCCCACATTCACATCTACACAGATATAAACATTCACCTGGTGACCCCACAGTCACATCTACACAGATATAATCATTCACCTAGTGACCCCTCAGTCACTTCTACACAGATATAGACATTCACCTGGTGACCCCACATTCACATCTACACAGATATAAACATTAACCTGGTGACCCCACAGTCACATCTACACTGCTATAGACATTCACCCGGTGACCCCACAGTCACATCTACACAGATATAGACATTCACCTGGTGACGCCACAGTCACATCCTCACAGATTTTAACATTTACCTGGTGACCCCACAGTCACATCTACACAGATATAGACATTCCCCGGGTCACCCCACAGTCACATCTACACAGATATGGACATTCACCTGGTCACCCCACAATAACATCTACACAGATATGGACATTCACCTAGTGACCCCTCAGTCACTTCTACACATATTTATACATTCCCCTGGTGACCCCACATTCACATCCTCACAGATATAAACATTCACCTGGTGACCCCACATTCACATCTACACAGATATAAACATTCAGCTGGTGACCCCACAGTCACATACACACAGATGTAGACATTCACCTGGTAACCCCACATTCACATCTACACAGATATAGGAATTCACCTGGTGACCGCACAGTCACATCTACACAGATATAAACATTCACCTGGTGACCCCACAGTCACCTCTACACTGATATAGACATTAACCTGGTGACCCCACAGTCAAATCTACACAGATATAAACATTCACCTGGTGACCCCACATTCACATTGTCACAGATATAAACATTCACCTGGTGACCCCATAGTCAAATCGACAGAGATATAGACATTCAGCTGGTGACACACTCTCACATCTACACAGATATAAACATTCACCTGGTGAACCCAAAGTCACATCTACACAGATATAGACTTTCAACTGGTGACCCCACAGTCACATATACACAGATATAAACATTCACCTGGTGACCCCATAGTGAAATCGACAGAGATATAGACATTCAGCTGGTGACACACTCTCACATCTACACAGATATAAACATTCACCTGGTGAACCCAAAGTCACATCTACACAGATATAGACTTTCAACTGGTGACCCCACAGTCACATATACACAGATATAAACATTCACCTGGTGATCCCACATTCACATCTACACAGATATAAACATTCACCTGGTGACCCCACAGTCACATCTACAGAGATATAAACATTCACCTGGTGACCCCACAGTCACATCTACACAGATATAAACATTCACCTGGTGACACCACAGTCACATCTACACAGATATAGACATTCACCTAGTGACCCCTCAGTCACTTCTACACAGATATAGACATTCACCTGGTGACCCCACAGTCACATCTTCACAGAATAACATTCACCTGGTGACCCCGCAGTCACATTTACACAGATATAAACAATCACCTGCTTATACCACAGTCACATCTACACAGATATAGACTTTCAACTGGTGACCCCACAGTCACATCTACAAAGATATAAACATTCACCTGGTGACCCCACAGTCACATCTACACTGCTATAGACATTCACCCGGTGACCCCACAGTCACATCTACACAGATATAGACATTCACCTGGTGACGCCACAGTCACATCCTCACAGATATAAACATTCACCTGGTGACCCCACAGTCACATCTACACAGATATAGACATTCCCCGGGTCACCCCACAGTCACATCTACACAGATATGGACATTCACCTGGTAACCCCACAGTCATATCTACACAGATATGGACATTCACCTAGTGACCCCTTAGTCACATCTACACAGATATAGACATTCACCTGGTGACCCCACATTCACATCTACACAGATATAAACATTCACCTGGTGACCCCACAGTCACATCTACACAGATATAATCATTCACCTAGTGACCCCTCAGTCACTTCTATACAGATATAGACATTCAACTGGTGACCCCACATTCACATCTACACAGATATAAACATTAACCTGGTGACCACACAGTCACATCTACACTGCTATAGACATTCACCCGGTGACCCCACAGTCACATCTACACAGATATAGACATTCCCCGGGTCACCCCACAGTCACATCTACACAGATATGGACATTCACCTGGTCACCCCACAGTAACATCTACACAGATATGGACATTCACCTAGTGACCCCTCAGTCACTTCTACACATATTTATACATTCCCCTGGTGACCCCACATTCACATCCTCACAGATATAAACATTCACCTGGTGACCCCACATTCACATCTACACAGATATAAGCATTCAGCTGGTGACCCCACAGTCACATCCACACAGATGTAGACATTCACCTGGTAACCCCACATTCACATCTACACAGATATAGGAATTCACCTGGTGACCCCACAGTCACATCTACACTGATATAGACATTCACCTCGTGACCCCACAGTCACATCTACACAGATATAAACATTCACCTGGTGACCCCACAGTCACATCCACACAGATATAGACATTCACCTGGTGACCCCACAGTCACATCTACACAGATATAAACATTCACCTGGTCACCCCACAGTCACATCTACACAGATATAAACATTCACCTGGTGACCCCACAGTCACATCTACACAGATATAGACATTCACCTGGTGACCCCACAGTCACCTCTACACTGATATAGACATTAACCTGGTGACCCCACAGTCAAATCTACACAGATATAAACATTCACCTGGTGACCCCACATTCACATTTACACAGATATAAACATTCACCTGGTGACCCCATAGTCAAATCGACAGAGATATAGACATTCAGCTGGTGACACACTCTCACATCTACACAGATATAAACATTCACCTGTTGAACCCAAAGTCACATCTACACAGATATAGACTTTCAACTGGTGACCCCACAGTCACATATACACAGATATAAACATTCACCTGGTGATCCCACATTCACATCTACACAGATATAAACATTCACCTGGTGACCCCACAGTCACATCTACAGAGATATAAACATTCACCTGGTGACCCCACAGTCACATCTACACAGATATAAACATTCTCCTGGTGACCCCACATTCACATTTACACAGATATAAACATTCACCTGGTGACCCCATAGTCAAATCGACAGAGATATAGACATTCAGCTGGTGACACACTCTCACATCTACACAGATATAAACATTCACCTGGTGAACCCAAAGTCACATCTACACAGATATAAACATTCACCTGGTGACACCACAGTCACATCTACACAGATATGGACATTCACCTGGTGACCCCACAGTCTCATCTACACAGATATACACATTCACCTAGTCACCCCTCAGTCACTTCTACACAGATATAGACATTCACCTGGTGACCCCACATTCACATCTACACAGATATAAACATTCACCTGGTGACCCCACAGTCTCATCTACACAGATATAAACATTCACCTGGTGACCCCGCAGTCACATCTACACAGATATAGACATTCACCTAGTCACCCCTCAGTCACTTCTACACAGATATAGACATTCACCTGGTGACCCCACATTCACATCTACACAGATATAAACATTCACCTGGTGACCCCACAGTCTCATCTACACAGATATAAACATTCACCTGGTGACCCCACATTCACATCAACACCGATGTAAACATTCACCTGGTGATAGCACATTCACATCTACAGAGATATAAACATTCCCCTGATGACCACACATGCACATCTACACAGATATAAACATTCACCTGGAGACCCCAAATTCTCTACTACACTGAGATAAACATTCACCTGGTGACGCCACATTCACATCTACAGAGTTATAAACATTCCCCTGGTGACCACACATTCACATCTACACAGATATAAACATTCACCTGGAGACCCCAAATTCTCATTTACACAGAGATAAACATTCACCTGCTGACCCCACAGTCACATCTACACAGATCTTATCATTCACCTGGTGACCCCAGAGTCAGAGCTACACAGATATAGACTTTCAATTGGTGACCCCACAGTCACATCTACACAGATATAAACATTCTCCTGGTGACCCCACATTCACATTTACACAGATATAAACATTCACCTGGTGACCCCACATTCACATATACACAGATATATACATTCACCTGGTGACCCCAAATTCACATCTACACAGAGATAAACATTCACCTGGTAACCCCACAGTCACATCTGCACAGATCTAATCATTCACCTGGTGACCCCACAGTCACATCTACACAGATATAGACTTTCAATTGGTGACCCCACAGTCACATCTACACAGATATACACATTCACCTCTTGACCCCACAGTCACATCTACACGGATATAAATATTCACCTGGTGACCCCACAGTCACATCTACACAGATATAAACATTCACCTGGTGACCCCATACTCACATCTGCACGGATATAGACTTTTCCCTGGTGATCCCACAGCCACATCTACTCAGATATAGGCTTTCACCTGGTGACCCCACAGGCACATCTGCACAGATACAGACTTTCACAGGGTAACCATACATTCACATCTACACAGATATAAAAATTCACCTGGTGACCCACCATTCACATCTTCGCAGATATAGACTTTCAACTGGTGACCCCACAGTCACATCTACTCAGATATAAACATGCACCTGGTGATCCCACAGTCACATCTACAGAGATATAAACATTCACCTGGTGACCCCACAGTCACATCTACACAGATATAATCATTCTCCTGGTGACCCCACATTCACATTTACACAGATATAAACATTCACCTGGTGACCCCATAGTCAAATCGACAGAGATATAGACATTCAGCTGGTGACACACTCTCACATCTACACAGATATAAACATTCCCCTGGTGAACCCAAAATCACATCTACACAGATATACACATTCACCTCTTGACCCCACAGTCACATCTACACGGATATAAATATTCACCTGGTGACCCCACAGTCACATCTACACAGATATAAACATTCACCTGGTGACCCCATACTCACATCTGCACGGATATAGACTTTTCCCTGGTGATCCCACAGCCACATCTACTCAGATATAGGCTTTCACCTGGTGACCCCACAGGCACATCTGCACAGATACAGACTTTCACAGGGTAACCATACATTCACATCTACACAGATATAAAAATTCACCTGGTGACCCACCATTCACATCTTCGCAGATATAGACTTTCAACTGGTGACCCCACAGTCACATCTACTCAGATATAAACATGCACCTGGTGATCCCACAGTCACATCTACAGAGATATAAACATTCACCTGGTGACCCCACAGTCACATCTACACAGATATAATCATTCTCCTGGTGACCCCACATTCACATTTACACAGATATAAACATTCACCTGGTGACCCCATAGTCAAATCGACAGAGATATAGACATTCAGCTGGTGACACACTCTCACATCTACACAGATATAAACATTCCCCTGGTGAACCCAAAATCACATCTACACAGATATAAACATTCAGCTGGTGACCCCACAGTCACATCCACACAGATGTAGACATTCACCTGGTAACCCCACATTCACATCTACACAGATATAGGAATTCACCTGGTGACCGCACAGTCACATCTACACAGATATAAACATTCACCTGGTGGCCCCACAGTCACATATACACAGATATAAACATTCACCTGGTGATCCCACATTCACATCTACAGAGATATAAACATTCACCTGGTGACCCCACAGTCACATCTACAGAGATATAAACATTCACCTGGTGACCCCACAGTCACATCTACACAGATATAAACATTCACCTGGTGACACCACAGTCACATCTACACAGATATGGACATTCACCTGGTGACCCCACAGTCTCATCTACACAGATATACACATTCACCTAGTCAACCCTCAGTCACTTCTACACAGATATAGACATTCACCTGGTGACCCCACATTCACATCTACACAGATATAAACATTCACCTGGTGACCCCACAGTCTCATCTACACAGATATAAACATTCACCTGGTGACCCCGCAGTCACATCTACACAGATATAGACATTCACCTAGTGACCCAACATTCACATCAACACCGATGTAAACATTCACCTGGTGACAGCACATTCACATCTACAGAGATATAAACATTCCCCTGATGACCACACATGCACATCTACACAGATATAAACATTCACCTGGAGACCCCAAATTCTCTACTACACTGAGATAAACATTCACCTGGTGACGCCACATTCAAATCTACAGAGTTATAAACATTCCCCTGGTGACCACACATTCACATCTACACAGATATAAACATTCACCTGGAGACCCCAAATTCTCATTTACACAGAGATAAACATTCACCTGTTGACCCCACAGTCACATCTACACAGATATGGACATTCACCTGGTGACCCCACAGTCTCATCTACACAGATATACACATTCACCTAGTCACCCCTCAGTCACTTCTACACAGATATAGACATTCACCTGGTGACCCCACATTCACATCTACACAGATATAAACATTCACCTGGTGACCCCACAGTCTCATCTACACAGATATAAACATTCACCTGGTGACCCCGCAGTCACATCTACACAGATATAGACATTCACCTAGTCACCCCTCAGTCACTTCTACACAGATATAGACATTCACCTGGTGACCCCACATTCACAT